>NC_141542.1:105595000-105815000 GCF_021556685.1 Rattus norvegicus
TAGCAGGATTAGAACTTTCCATCTAGACTTACCTGCCTGGGGGTATAGAACAGTGGGCGGGGAGAGGGGGTGGGGAGAGGCTGGGTGCAGAGCAGAAATGAAACATGCCCATTTGCTAGAGGTCCCCAAGTGTCTTTCTAACGGCCTCTCAAGTCAAACATTTTGGGGTGATAGAAACTGTTTCTCATTGTTATCTTCTTGGGGAAAGGGGACATAAATAATTTGAATGACTTCTAGGAGTCCCTTTGCCAAACCTTTGGATTTTTATTTTCATAATACAGTAACGTTTCGTAGGCAGCTTCCTAAAAACACCTCCAGGATATCAGCCACTAGTACCTCTGTGTCCACTCTGGTGACAGGATCCAATGCAGCTTATGTGTGTGCATGGGTGCGTGCTTGTGTGCGCATGTGACACAGCAGTCCTGTGGCTGTCAGAGGACAGCTTGCAGAAGTTCATTTTGTCTTTCAACAACGTAAGCTCTATGGATCAAAACTCAGATTTCAGTCTTGACAAGAACCTTTACCCTCCCAGCCATCTTTCTGCCTTCTCCATGTATATACGATTAGAAAGCCAAATTGAAGTCCTCTGACCTGTTTGTGAGATGGGGGGGTGGGGGTGGGGGGGGGTTGGTCTTTACCTAACAACAGGGACGGAGCCTGTTCAAACAACATGGGAACATTGGTTTTTAGCTCCTTAGTCACCAAGTGTCTATCCCGGCTCCATGCACATGTAGATCTGAGGTTGTGTGCAATCCTTGCCCATCCTTAAATTCCCAGGGACACTAACTTGTGCTCTGTTGCCTCTACAGTACGGGGTGGACGTCATGGCCCGAGACGCCCACGGGAACACAGCACTGGCCTATGCCCGTCAGGCCTCCAGCCAGGAGTGTATCGACGTGCTTCTACAGTATGGCTGCCCCGACGAGCGCTTTGTGCTCATGGCTACCCCCAACCTGTCTAGAAAGAACAACAGCAGGAACAACAGTAGCGGCAGGGCGCCCAGTGTCATCTGAGCTCAGCCAACACTCTACCCGCCCACCTGCTCCGGAAGTTGCAACACCACGTGAGTCTCTCAGTTCCCTCCCTCTTCCTGGTGGACGCCTTCCACCCACCTGCCACTCACTCACCCCACCCGAAATCTCCAAACCTGGACATCCTCAAGGGGAGAAGAGGCTGCAGGCTATAGAACGGAACTCTTTTCCCACCCTCCGGAAGCAACGTAGGAGGGACCGACCACCTCCCGGCTTTGAGGATAGCACACGACAACGGGGGACCCCTGTTCCAGTGGCCTGGAGACGGAGCGGGGGGAGGGGCAGCAAGGAGAAGGGGCAGCGTCCCCTAACTGGCAGTTAAGCACATCAGTACATTTCGCCTCGACCAAAAAGGAGGCTTGGATTTCACGTCTTCTCGGGGGAGCTTGACGGCATAAATCAGAAGCAAGCACAGTTTGTCAGGTCTGAAGCCCCTATGATGGTAGGTGTCAAATCAGTTGTAGCTAATCTGTCCAGGGAGAATACTGGCTTCATTACACTTGTATAGTCGAGTTCCTCCAGCATTACCGCTGTTTAATAGAACGTGATTAGTCATCACCGGGAAGAAGGCATATTAGCCGAGGAGGTAGTTACACGGCACGCTCCGGTGATTGCCACGATATGATTGCCGTGCGCCTAGCAGCATCATATTACCCTAGACGTGTCTCTCCAGCCCTCGGAGCCCTCCTTCCCAAATTCACTGTCATAATTTAGTATCTGTTTAATTTTTCAGTCCAAAGAGAGGAAATCAGTTGCCGGGTATTATTTGACTCCATTCCCCTTTCTTGGTGCAAAAACAAAATGGAAAAAAAAAAAAAAAGTAAATAAAGAGCAACTTGGAAATTCTAAAAGAAATAATGAATTCAGCTGACAACGGCTTTCAAATGTGTTCCAAAACTAAGTAAATACGTAAAAGGATATTTTTTTTTTCCTGAGAGATTTTTTTTTTTCCGTACTTTGGCCACAACGGATGTGTCAGGCCTCAGCCACTCCCGATCCACAAAGTCTGAATCACCCAGGTTTCTGTCGTAGATAAGATGTGTGAAAATCTATTTGAATAAAAGTTCATAAATATGCATTGATTTTTGCACAGACAAATGGCACCCATGTTGATTTATCAATTGAGCTGGATGGGAACTAATAAGGTGCAACTGGTTGAGATCAGAGGGTTACAGATCATTGTCCATGAGAAGTGCTCCCAGCAGCAAACTACCATTAATCTGAAAAACAGCTTTTTAAAAGGTGCGGATCAGAATAAGACGGTGGCACAAATTGCTTATTAAAGTGGGAGGGGGGAGGGGAAGGAGAGAGGCAGAAGAGTGGGAAGGAAGGCACGCATGAGCCCTCATCCCAGGTTTTAGAGCTGAGACCGTCCTTCCCAACCAAACCAAGGGGCTGTGGCAAGAAGGGGTGATTTCTCGAAACGCCAGAACACCCACAAAGGTGTCCTGTAAGCAGCTGCTAGCCTCTCTGGCACAGCTCGCCCCGGAGAGTCCGTAGACGCCGTACACACGGTCCAGCTGTCTGGCTCTAACACAGATTGCCATCCTGGGGCACAGGGGGCATCAGATGCCAGACACCTTCAGCACGGTGGTCAGACAGGAGCACCGAACCGTGACACTATTTAGTTTTTAAGAAAAGTTGGGGCAGCCTTGCCAGAGAGCTCCCGTGACAGTGTGGCAGGGAGAAGGCCATCACACTGGAAAACAGGACCCTGGGCAAAGCCACCACCGGCAGGCATCCTGTGGAGAAGCTTCCTCACGATTATATATCTGAACTTTCTATTTTGTAAGAGTTTTTCCTCCTCTTTAACTTTTTACAAAAAAAAAAAAAAATTTAAAGTAGATGGGAACAAAAGTAAAGCTTTACACAGCATTTAGATGTGGGCAGTGTCTCGTGGAGATCTCCAGGCTCACCACAGCCGGAACTGACCAGTATCCAGAAATGTCACAGATGCGAAGCCACAGGTCTGAGACCCCTGAGCTCAGCCCCATGCGCCTGCGCCGTGCATTTGGTTTTTCCTCCTGCTATCCATCACTGTGTCGTTACTTTAAATGTGAATAGAGAAAGCAAGCTGTCATTGCCTACCTATTTTTTGAAGAATGCATCAGCATCTGACCCTGTGATCCGCACACGTAGCCTTTACCGTAGACTTCTATAGAGAACACAGATAGACTATAAATTCTTAAATTATTTCAGTGTAGTTAATTCCCACTAGGAGTGCTTCTATCATAGGGGAGCCTACTTCGGAAAGGAAACGGACTCCTTTGTGAGGCCTCTCTTCGGGGTGTATATGAGTGTGTACATATTACCGTGTGTTTATAATATGATATTTTCCCAAATGACTCCTTGTTTCATATCACCCTCCGCTGCCTGAATACGCAGTTGCTTGCTCTGGTTCCCTCCCACCCTCCCTCCCTAGGTCGCTCTGACACCATCAGTTCTTCCTCAGAACACATGACCCCTCCCCTGCCAGTGTTTGCCGTGCTGAACTGCCCAAGGATTGCCCACTTTTTCATAAGCCTGAGTTTCGGCAACAGATACAAGGGTGGCAGCAGGGCCTCCAGGGTTCTCTGTGCTGATAAAGGAGAGACGTGGCCTAACCGTGCTTCTGTTTCACACCAGGTCCTTCCCTCAGCAATGATCTGCTTGTTCCCATTTTCATGCTGACACCAAGGCTGGGAAAAACAGGGACAGGATGGCAGCCCCAGTACCAAACACTTCCCCTAATGCGAAGCGCTTTTTAGAGAGCATATCAGAATAAGATAGTCGCACGGTGGACTTACTAAAACCAAGAAAGGAAGTAGAAAGAGCTGGGGTGGTGGACTCAAGAGTTCTCATTACAGACACACTGTTAGAGCTGAGGCCACTCTCGTGCCAGGAGGGAGGGGCTCCGGGAAGGGATAGCCCACTGCAGAGTCCATTCAGTACAGAGTCCATTCATATTTGGGGTGAATTTCCTCTCTTGTTGAGAAGTTCCCAGCTGGGGCCAGCCACAAACAGGCCTGTGATTTGTCGTCACTCGTCCTGGGGAGGCAGTGATAGAACCAGGCACATGTCAGACTCACCTGGGGCTACCTCTGCTAGGCTTCTGACACCCTCCCCCAGGCTGTGAAGTGTCAGGGGAGGAAGGGAAGCCTCCTGATGCTGAGAAAGCCCCTCTAATGGTTTGTCTGGCTTTACAAAGAGCTAAGCACTGCTCTCCCATCATCCCCAAGTATCACTCGAGCCTAAGATGAGCCTCCTCTCCTGTAACCTCATACCTCTGCTATTGGCTCACCAAGCCTCCTTCTCCCTGCACTGCTGGGGTGCTTACATGTGCACACACACACGCGCGCGCACACACACACAAGCATGCACATGCACGCACACAGGCACACACTAAAGGAGCATACATACACTGTCAGTTCCCTGTCCCCATTAACTTTGAGCATCATAGCACCTCAGCCCTTCGGCTTTACTGCCTCTGTCCCCTGAGAAGCTTAGCCAGAGAGGGTGAACCCCAGGGCACCCTGTAACATCCTCCTCCCTCTGTCAAGACCCACAGTGAGTTTGTGTCTGAACTTGGTGAGTCAGAGACCTGCTGGCCCTGAGCCTGATCTGCGTTCCTGGTTGCCAAGGTTTCTGCCCTTCCTCCCGTCATTTGGGCTGTCTCATGCCTGAGATGGTCAGTCTCCACCCCTCCTTGCAGATGCCCCACAACAGCACAGCTGGAAACTGTGCCATCAGAGCCTCCAAACTCCTGAGAGGCTGACCTCCCTGAGAGGCAGGCCCTTGCTTTCTGGTGGGCTCTCCTCAACTCGCCTGTCTCTTCACAGCCTACAAGGTCCCTGAGGCTTTGCTAGAACTCCCCCAGGATTGTATTTATGACTTTGAAGCAAACAAATTGAAAAGCAGGAAGGAATTTGAAGAAATGTGAAACGGATGAACATCTTTCCTTTAAAAAAAAATAAAACAGAATTTATCCCCCATTGCTTCTGTTGTGAAGGGCACAGCTGGAGGCGATTTTTCCCTTGTCACTCACCAGAAAGCCTCCAGGGCCATTGGTGTCCAATATGCCACCTTCTCTTCTACTTCTCGTGCATTCTAAATGGCCCTACTTCTGCCAGGCCCTGGCCAGCAGCACGCCAAGACGTGTGCCTGGTACACTGCAGGACCAAGACATCAGGTCTAAGGGAACCACATGGCCCAGCTATTTGTCTGGTCTCTTTGGGACCCTTCTCTTTAAAGCAGCCAAAGTGGATGGTCTTTTAGCCAAAATGTCACATTCCTTCTTGAGAGGTGGGGAGGGGAGGGGCTGGCTCCTCTGCTGGTACCACTCAGCAGTAGACCCCAGGCTTTTAGTCCCACCCCTGGAAGCAAGAAGCAGGGACAGCTGATTAGAGATCCCAGCACCCGGAGTAGTCAGGGCTTATCTCTCACTTCATGGGGAAAGACAACATCTGGGGTGTTTGAAGACTCCTCCCACTTAGAAGTCCTGACCTAACCGGTCTCTTCCAGATGCTGAAACTCCCGGTAGTGTCTGTACCTGCTGCCCTTTAAACAGTGGTTTAGACCCTGGGTCAGAGTTGAGAGAGAGAACGTTTCGCCATGGATAACTAGACAGCCAACAAGGCTTTGCATCTTAAGTTTTAGCAGATCCAGGTCAGGTGTGCACACTGAGGGTCCCTGGGGAAGCTGGCCTCCTGTCCCTCATCTCAAGAGGCCAATTTTCCTGTAGAAGAAGAGTATTTAGTTTGGGTTTGCTCCTGTCTCGTCAAAGCGTTCTTAACTGAGGCCATCCTCTTCCATAGAGAGCCTTAGGTGGGTGTGGACACCCAGCACTGGCAGCCACTCGAGGGTCCAAAGTAAGTGGCCTCAGGGAGTGAGGGAGGGGAGGTCAGCTCAGGGCTTGTCTTTATTTTGCTGGGCACGTGGCATCTGCTGGGGACCCCCAGGGGTCGTGAATCAAGCCATATGATGGAGTCTTCCCGCCAAAGGGAGGGCTGGTGTGAAATTCTGTGTGCAGGGAATTACATGGCCTTTGTCTTGTTGCGGGTGACATAAAGGAACCAAGAAGTGTGAGTGGGTGGGGGGATGGGATCAGGCCCCGAGGAGAGCCCTTTAATGTACTGTGGGTGGGAACAACCACTCTAGGATCACACTGTAGCCCATTGGGTCAGGACTGCGTCCACACTAGCCCACATGTCAGTGTGGTTACTAGAGATTGCTCTCAGATGCTTGCAGAAAGAAAAGCTTAGCTTCCTGGGTGCTCATGTGAACTCACCAAGGGCATGCACCAAAAGAATTTGTAAGCAGCCCTCTGTCTGATGTGCTCAGAAGATACCCAGTCCACCTGGCTCGTCGGGATGCAGAGAAGGGACCAAGGGTGCCCTGAGTTGGGGCCAGCCCAAATGGGGCTTCTAGATCCTGCTCTTGCCTGCACCTTGCTCACCTACCATCCAAGTCCTGCAGTTTTCTTACCAGAGTGGTACAGGGCAGTCGAGTGGAGACCTGGCTATTGTGTGACAGACGGGCAAGAGATCCCTTCAAAGCATCCTTGTGATCAGAGGGGAAAGATGCCATACCTTCTTGTTGAAAATAACCCTTTTCTTGTATGTAAAACAATTCCTTTCCCTCCCTACATTGTGAGGTTTGGGGGGAGGGGGTCGTTTTCTTCTAAAATGAGAAGCTTCTCAGATGAGAACTGGTCCTCCAGCCCTGAGCCCTGAGGACTGAAGGGTGTCGAATCCCAGGAAAGCACAGAAGGTGGCTGGGCCTCTACAACAGCCTGAGGCTGGACCTGCAGAAGACAGGGCCTGGACATCTTCTTTCCCTCTTCCTTCCCTTCCCCCAGTTCCACCTCGAGTCCTCCTCTTGCCACAAGAGCTTCTTTGCAAAGAGAAACCCCAGACAAGGCCGCGCACCGCTGGCACATCTCTGGGTAGGGGCAAGGAAGGCCACCTCACCTGCCTAGCCACACACAGAAGGCAGAAGCACAGCGAGGGCTTCTCCAGAGGTGGGTGGCCGATCAGGGGCATTTTGATATTACCTCATTCCATAATTTTACGTTTCCCGATGACCGATGCTTTATTTATGCTGTTTGTCCTGTAATTCAGCCATCCACAGACATTTCGCTTTGCTTGTTCGTTCATGCGACCTTGTTCGGGTTAAATATGCTGGTTTGTATTTTCCTGCCTTGGGAGTTTGTGTCAGCTGTACAGTATTCTAAGGGGAGAAGAAAAGGAGACGCGTGTAAAGTAATGGAGAGAGGTAGCTATAATGTAGAGACCTCTTTCTAATAAAGAAAAGAAAATATGTATACAGTGCTTCTGTGAAGTGTCTTCTTGGTACCCATTTGTCACAATTAATTGGCTTCCTGCTCCCAGAAAAGGTAAATCAGAGAAGAGGGGCTTCAGCGACTGCCCAAGGGAGGTTTTGTCCTAGAGATAGGCCACCCTTATATGAAGGAACTAGTCCCCCAGTCTGTGGCCAGAAACCCAGGAAGTGGCACCCCAGAACCTAGACAGGTGTCTCCACACCTCAATCACAGGAATGGAAAGGCCCTGAGGGTGAGTTTGGCAGTTCCCAAAGGTGAGACAGAGAGAGAGAGAGAGAGAGAGAGAGAGAGAGAGAGAGAGAGAGAGAGGAGAGAAGAGAGAGGAGAAGAGAGAAGAGTGTGTGTGTGTGTGTGTGTGTGTGTGTGTGTGTGTGTGTGTGTGTGTGTGTGTGTCTTGGTATTGCCCCACCCACCTTCCCCACATGAGTGGCCTCAAGGCAGTGGACTGCTGGGAAAACAATGTCACCAGAACTTCACTACTAATGTAATCACTGTCAAAAGCATCACTGTAGCTTTCTTACACTAAGTACATTGTATCATCACTCCCAGTTCAGGAAAGAAGGTAGCACCCACCCAGACACAGGCACGCCCATTGTGTATAGACCCACCCAGACACACCCACCCTAGACACACCCCAGCCCAGAGATGCCTGCCCAGCACTCAGCACGGTGTGATCATACTGTCTTTGGACCCTTTCCCACAGCACAATCACCTGCGGGGTACAGGGTACCACGTAGACCATCACACCCACCAGAGTGTGCCAGGGTTAAAGAGGCTTTCAGGAGGTGCACCAACACGTGCTGGGTTTCTTTTAGGTGAGAGATTTACAACGTGGCCTGCATAAACGGAAGGTCATTCTGTACAAATACAGTCTGTGTCTGTACAGGTCAGTGTGCTCTGGGCCTGGTCCCCACCAAACAAACATTTGGTGCTGTTACCACCTAGCATCTAGAATGCTGTTCACCAGGGTCTGCATTCCAGCTAGATGGACAGACGGGATGACGCAACAGAAACAATCCCTTCCTGGCCCTGCTGATACCACTGTCACTCAGGACTACACGGAGGGCTGGGGTGTGTGGTTGGTGGGTTGGTAGTCTGTTGGGAGTGAGGGAAATACCCATAGTCCCTGCCCTCCCAACTCTCTTCAGCCAGCATGCACATATGCTCTGGTCAGTCACTCCTCTCCAGGGAGGCCATATGAGCATCAGCTCCCCTCCCGCCTCTCTGTCCCCAGGGGCTTTGTCTCTACTCTCTCCAGAACTCCAGTTCATCCTCAGATAGGTCTCTCTCCCGAGAGAACTCAACTTTCAGTGTCCCAACAATGGACTCTGGAAAACACTCTTCTGGCCAAAAAGACCTGTGTTTAAATCTTGAGGAAAGTAGATACTGAGGCGAGGTTTCTTCCTCCTTTTTTAAATAGTATTCTAGGAATCAAATCCTGGGCCTTACACATGAGAGGCAAGTGCTCTGCTACTGAGTCACAGACCAGACTCTGTGTGTGTGAGTGTGTATATGTCAGTGTGTCTGTGTGAGTGTGTGACTGTATGTGTTGTCAGTGTGTGTGTGTCTGTGTGTCAGTGTGTGTGTCAGTGTCAGTGTGTGTGTGTCAGTGTCAGTGAGTGTGTGTCAGTGTGTGTGTCAGTGTCAGTGTCAGTGTGTAAGTGTGTGTGTCAGTGTGTGTCAGTGTCAGTGTCACTGTGTGTGTCTGTGTGTGTGTCAGTGTCAGTGTGTGTGAGTGTGTGTGTCAGTGTGTGTCAGTGTCAGTGTGTAAGTGTGTGTGTCAGTGTGTGTCAGTGTCAATGTGTGTGTCAGTGTCAGTGTGTCAGTGTCACTGTGTGTGTGTCAGTGTGTGTGTGGGTGTGTGTCAGTGTCAGTGTGTGTGTGGGTGTGTGTCGGTGTCAGTGTGTGTGTGGGTGTGTGTCAGTGTCAGTGTGTGTGTGAGTGTGTGTATGTCTATATGTCTATGTCAGTGTGTCTCTGTCTCTTTGTTTGTGTGTCTCTCTGTGTTCGTGTGTTTCTATCTCTGTGTTTGTGTGTGTATGGTTTCTGTGTGTCTTCATGTGTCTGTGTCCGTGTGTGTGTGTTGGGGGGGATGTTTCTGTGTATCTTCATGTGTCTGTGTCAGTGTGTGTGTGTGTGTGTCTATGTCAGCATGTCTCTATCTCTGTGTCCGTGTGTATATCTATGTTTGTGTCTGTCAGTATGAATGTGTCCTAAGTATGTGTGTATATATGTGTCTCTGTGTGTCTGTGTGTGTGTGTGTCTGTGTATGTCTGTTTATGTGTCTATGTCTGTGTGTATTCAGACCCATATGCCATATGGTGTGTGTGGATGCTGGAGGACAACTTCTAGAAGGTACCTTCTCCATCTACCTTGCTAAGGAAGGGTCCACTACTTGCCTCCAGTCCACAAAGATCTGCTCCAGACCAACTGAGAGCCCGAGGGCTTCAGAGCAATCCTCCGGTCTCTGCTTCCCATGTTACAGGGGGAGCTGGAGCTACAGACTCAGGCACCACCTCCATCCTTTCCCATGGGCTCCTGATGCCTGGCTTTCATGGCCATCACCCTGGCCCACCCACCAGCCACCCCCAAGGTTTTCAGCCTGATCACTCAGTGCTGGCCTCTATGCAGACATCTGCACAAACAGTGAGAGACTATGGAAGATGTGAGAGTGCCCCAGCTCTTCCCCCGACCACAGATCCAGGCACCACACAGGGCCACTGTGGATCCAGAGAGATCCTACAGAGCACATGAAAGAATCTACCACTTGGAAATCTAGGAGAGAATGACCTTTGACATCTGCATGGAGGTGTCCGTCACTGTGCCATTTACAATACTAGAAAGGACCTCGGGCCAGCCCATTTGCTGGGGGCTGGGAGCCGGGGCATAGAGCTCAGATGTAGATACTAATGTAGACCCCGGTGTGCATGAGGCCCTGGATTCAGCCCTGTGACTGACACACACACACACACACACACACACACACACGGGAAAGGGAAAGAGCGTGCAGTTGAGGGTAACTCGGTTGGTAGAATGCTTGTGTAGCATACATGAGGCCCTGGACTTGAACCACAGGTAGAAGTGTCGAGGTCTAGTAATCCCAGCACTCCAGAGATGGACCTAAGAGGGGTGAAGTTAAAGGTCATTGAGAATCATATATCAGTCTTGAAGCCAACCTGAGCCTATGTGAGAGCCCGTCTCAGAGTGTGTGTGTGTCACTCAAGGAAATACTGTAAATAAAAGATGAGGGTGCAAGGTACCTTTAGACTAATCTTTGTGGGGTTGGGGATTTGGCTCAGTGGTAGAGCGCTTGCTTAGTGGGGGGACTAATCTTTGTGCTGATCGGTGGGTGGTGGCTCACTCAGGGGACAGAGGCAGGTGGGATAGCCTGGTCTACAGAGCTAGTTCCAGGACAGCTCTTTTTCTGTCTTGAAAATAAAAGAGGGTGAGGAAGGGAGAGAAGAGGGAGAGACTGACCTCTATAAATAATCTTTTAATATATTGGGGGATTTAAAATGTCAGCAGGGAGTTTTGAGTCATTTCCCTCCTTTTCTCCAAAGGCATTTAAGGAGTTGCATGGAGGTATAAGTCGAAGCTCTTGGTCTCCCGTTGGCAATGAGGAAAGCAGTGAACTGTTAATTAGCATACTGTTCACTCATGCTGAGGTCAGTGAACCAATTGGTTAATTGATTAATAAACTCCTTTGTTACTGAAACAAATTGATTAGGAATTAAGGGGCATTAGGGTAAAGAGCGAAGCTTGGCATAGAGAGGCCCAAGAGCCAAGGCTCCATCTGGCCTCCAGAGCAGCCTCCAAGTGTGGCTGGAACCATCCAGGCCCCATGGGCCTGCTGAGGACTTTATTATACCTGGATCCAAGTATGTATGTTTCCCTACTCCCGGGTCATCTTCTCCCATCTGTCCCCAGGCTGGTTCTGAATGCTTTCCCCTGGCCCATCCTTGTCCCCCATAGCTTCTTCTCCATAGCTCCTTCCCCGAGCATCTAATTTGGTTTCTTCTTATTTGAAACTCCATCATGCTCCCCTCTGAGGGTTCTGTCTAAACCTCTAACTGGTTCCCATGTGAACCAGCTCTACCCTCCTACTCACGGCCTTTTCTTGCCCCTGCCTCTACTCCTGCCCCTCACTGGGCTACCACCTCCCCATCCTCCATCCACTGCAGCTCAGAACCCTTTGCCCACCATTTTCCCTACCCTGGAAGGCCCCACTGCTGGTGACTAGTTCTTCCCCTTTATGGGATCTCAGATAATATGGCCCTCCCTCCAAGGAGCTCCAGAGCTGCCATCGCAGGCCTTCGCAGGGTCTCACGTGCTCTGCTGCACCTCCTGCCAGCTCCAGGAAGCCAGGCTGTCAGGGTTCTAAGTGTCTGGGTACTAGAAGCAAAGCCCCCCCCATGCAGCAAGGGTATGGTGAACACGCAACCACAGAAACATCATGGAGGTCATTTCAGGAAGCCAAGCCTAAGAGTGACTGGGCAGGGCTGAGGAGGAAGCTGGTCTGGAGGCAACTCTTCAGGATGAAACAAGAGCTTTCTGCCTGCATCCAGGACACTCCTGACGCCATGCTTCCCCCCCACACTTCCCACCTCAGCACTTCAGCCCAGACTCAATTGTACTGAGTCTGTTGTACACTGCTGTTGCCATACATGCCTCTCAGGTCTCATCTACCATCTACATGGTGTCTGACCCCCACAGGATCCCACTGCCCCTGCCCCAACAGCCTGCCCCAGCTAATGAGCCCCGTGATATCACAGGTCACTGCACAGTTGCCCCTAGACCAGTGGCTCTCAACCTCCCTGATGATGTGACCCTTTAATACAGGGGTCATGTTGTGGTGAAAGCCCACACCATAAAAATTATTTTCATTACTACTAAGGAAACTATCATAACTGTAATTTTGCTACTGTTAGAAGCACAATGTAAATATCTGATATGTAGATGGTCTTTGGTGACCTATGTGAAGGGGTCGCTTGACACCACCCCCACCCCCACCAAGGGGTCATGACACACAGGTTGAGAACCACTGCCGCCCTACACAAAGCCTCCCACAACCCCGACCAACGAGAATGGAAAGAGTTACACTCAACCCGCTGTCTCCAGCACGTCCCAAGCAGCCGCTAAGCCACAATTTATCACCACTAAAGTCCGGTAAGACGCCTAATTGGCCCATAAATGTGGTCCAGTAACTGCACCTGACACCCAAAGACACTGCAGGCAATTAGCACTTATTTATTTGCATATGGTATTGACCGATCTTGGCAACTAGCTCGCAAGATCTGTTTATTTTAAACACTGGAGAAGAAAAAAAATTCACATACTGCACCAGAAAGGAACTGCCGTCACACATACACATGTGTGCACACTAGCAGGCACAGTGGGACTGCCAGAGGAAGCCGGGCAGGGCCCTCCAATAGCTTGCCTTTCAGTCACATGACCACAGCCACAGGGTGGGGTGCAGGGGGAGGGCCAGTCTGTTCTCAGGCTGGGGAAGTAGCTGGGAAGACAGACTAGCCCAGATGGCAGCCCATGTGTGCTGTGCACTGGGAATGTATCACACCTTGGCCTTGACAAGCTGCCTTGGACCACAACTCCCTTCCGGCCTGCAGAGTGTTCCAAAAAGGCAAGGCCATCAGCTTCTCCTTGCACCTGAGAGAGAGAGACATGAAAGCCTTTTCCCCCCTCTAGTGTTTGAGATGAAGCTGAGAGCCTTGCAAATGCTAAGCAAGAGTTCTCACTACTGAGTCACACCTCCCGCCCTCGGTGTGGGGAATTTCAATATTACCTCTGACAAACAAACATGCTTATCAGCAAATGCGAGCCTCTCTGCCTGGTTTGAGAACATTTGTAACTTATAGTACATTTTAGTTACATATCCTATGTGTTCAAGAGGGTGGGGGCGGGGCAGAGGCGGTGCCATGGCATGCATGTGACAATCAGGGAGAGGACAGCATTTGGGAGTCAGTTCTTCTCTACTGCCCCATGGGTGCCTGTCTTAGTTAGGGTTTTGCTTAGGGTGAACAGGCACTGTGACCAAGGCAACTCTTACAAGGATAGCATTTAACTGGGGCTGGCTTACAGGTTCAGAGGTTCAGTCCAGTATCATGAAGCTAGGAACATGGCAGCATCCAGGCAGGCCTGGTGCAGGAGGAGCTAGAGTTCTATGTCTTCCATATTCCTATTAGGATAGCCCATTAAAGCGTTCCGCTGGTTTCCAAAGTCCCAAAATCCACATTCCTCCGAACAAAAGCGTGCTCAGGCCTATCACAGCAATACCCCAGTCCCTGGTACCAACTTCTGTCTTAGTTAGGGTTTTACTGCTGTGAACAGACACCATGACCAAGGCAACTCTTATGAGGACAGCATTTAACTGGGGCTGGCTTACAGGTTAAGAGGTTCAGTCCATCATCATCAAGATGGGAGCATGGCAGCATGGGGGTGGGGAGGGGGCATGGTACAGGAGGAGCTGAGAGTTCTACATCTTCATCTGAAAGCTCCTAGGCCCTTCCAGGCAGCTAGGGCTAGGGTATTAATAAACACACCCAGGGAGACACGCCTACTCCAACAAGCCACACCTCTTAATAGTGCCACCATTCCTTGGCCCAAGCATATACAAACCATCACATTACCAGAAATCAAACTCAGTTTGTTGGGTTTGGAGACAAAAACCCTTCAACCCCATTGCTGCCGCAAGAGGCCCTTGCGAACGTTTAAACCTACAGAAGGCTAGAATATCCCACAAGCACTCAAAGGCACCACATTGGCATTGGTCGTGTTTTAACACACTAGAAAGCTCTGTGTGTGTGTGTGTGTGTGTGTGTGTGTGTGTGTGTGTGTGTGTGTGTCTCAGCTCTTTCCTCTCACCACCTCTCTCTTGATGAGCAACAGACAAAAAGACTAGAGAGATGGCTCAGCTGTTAAGAGCACTGGCTGCTATTCCAGAGGACCTGGGTTCGGTTCTCAGCATCCACACGTCATCTCTAACTCTAGTTCAAGGCGGATCCGACGCCCTCTCCTGGCCTCTGTGGGCACTGCCGTCATGGCGCGAAAGCAAACACTTTACATAAAATAAATGTAAACAAAATCGGTTTCTCTAGACGTTTCTATCACTCCAGGGCACTTTATTACAGTCTTAAGCCCTTGTCCATTTCCCTTTTTCAAAATGGTTAGCTAATTGTATAAAAAGAACAATAAATAGTGACTTTGTTACTTTTCCATTGCTGTAATAAGCCATTGTGGCCAAGGCAATTGGAGCTCATGATTCCAGAGGGTCAGAGTTCATGAGATAATGATGGAGATTAATGATGGCAGGCAGGCAGGAGGCAGGCAGGAGGCGGCAGGCAAGCAGGAGGCAGGCAGGCAGGAGGCAGGCAGGAGGCGGCAGGCAGGCAGGAGGCGGCAGGCAGGAGGCGGCAGGCAGGCGAGCGCTGAGACAGTAGCTTCCATCTTGAGAGAGCAACCACAGGGCAAAGATACACTGAGAAGGGCAGGTGTCTTTGAAACAAATTCTGCCCTCAGTGCCACGCCTCTTCGAGCAAGGCCACACCTCCTCCAACAAGGCCACACCTCCTAATCCTTTCCAAACGGTTTGACCAACTGAGTGCCAGGTATTCAAACATGAGCCTATGGTGGACATTCTCTTTCAAGCCGCTACACATAGGAAGTATTATTTTTTTTAATTTCTTTTTAAAGTTTATTTATGTGTATGTTTTGACTGCATGTATGTATGTTTTGACTGAATGTATGCATGTGTGCATACCACATGTCTGTCTGATGCCCACAGAAGCCGGAAGAGAGCATCAGATCACCTGGAACTGTTTCAGTTGTGAGCCTTGTGGGTGCTGGTGCTGAGAATCAAACCCAGATCCTCTAAACTGCTGAACCATCTCTCCAACTTCAGAAGTTCTCTCTCTCTCTCTCTCTCTCTCTCTCTCTCTCTCTCTCTCTCTCTCAGACAGGGTTTCCCTGTATACAAGGCTACAGTCTTGGCCGTCTCAGGACTCACTTTGTAGCCAGGCTGCCCTTAAACTCAGAGATCCACCAATATCAGTCTCTTCAGGGCTGGGATTAAAAGCATTTCCCACACCTGACCCAGAACCAGGTTTCAATGTGTAACACATAAGTTACATACTGTCCCATGAAGCAGACTTGTATTTTTTTCATTAAGAAAGAGCATGTGATCTGTCATATGTGCTGGCACAGGAAGATGTCCACCACACACTGTTAAATAGGAAATTCACAACTCAGAAAAGCAGTCTGGGGAAGATAAAAAGAAGAGGCAAAAAGTTGCAGAGTCCCCAGACTTTGTGAAACATACCATGGCCTCAAACTGTCTAGAACCTGCCCACAAAAGAGGCAGGTTGTACAGCCACACTCTGAGCTGCTGCCTTTCTTTTTTTTTTTTTTTTTTTTTTCGGAGCTGGGGACCGAACCCAGGGCCTTGTGCTTGCTAGGCAAGCGCTCTGCCACTGAGCTAAATCCCCAACCCCTGCTGCCTTTCTTTTGCAAAGCAATTTAATCATGGAAGGGGAGATTCCAGGGATCTTGGTGGTCTCTGCCTTCATACCCCTTGCACATCGCTGTGCCTGGATCCATTCTGCAACACTGGCCAGCTGCCCACCAATAAACCAAGAAGAAAAAGGCGGGTCCTGTCCTGGCACCCTTCATACCCCTCACCTGTCCTGCACACCTGTCATTTCCCTCTCATGTGACAGTCAAGGGTGCTCATAGACTGCCAACTCTCTATCATACCTTTCTAGAAGGCTCCACCTCACTCTGACCATCATCCTCTCCTTCCTCCGAGCATGGATCACCTGGGGAGGCCCATACAATTAGCCCCTGGGATGAGGCTATGGGAGACATCTTGAGAGCACATGGGCCCAACAGAAAGTGTGTGCAAGGAGATGGTGGCAGTGCTAAGAGCTTGGCAAAGGGCACCTTGTAGCTCATTACTAGGCATTAACACACAGAGAAAGCTCCTTCACAGCCACTCTGCAGACGCCCTTGGTAGAGGAGCAAGTGGGAGGAGCCAACGGCCTTGAGTGAGTCCTCAAGAGAAATCTGGAGAGAGCAAAGTTATTTCCCACAGTTGTGGCTAGCCCAGACCAGGCTGGAAATCGCTTTCACAGACAGCATCAGGGAACTGCAGGATAAAAGGCATCTGGGCCAGGCAGACAAGGAGCTTACAGAACTCAGGCCTTTCCGTCCGATCTGATGATGGGGAAATGACCAGGAGATATCAACTACACAAAGTCATGGCGGACATGATACCATTTGCTAGGGTGAAACACAGCACGTGGCTAACATGTCACATACTCCTTTATACATACCAACAGACTCAAGGACATAATCCTGTTGCCAGCACTGTGCACTATACTTGGTGTCACTGTGGCCCCTTGGGGAGCCGATGTGCTGTAAAGCTTCATGTACTTGAGCTGTCATGAGCTGGGGGACAGACAGGATCCTGAGTCTTCCTGATTCTGGGTCAACTGACATCACAAGTAGCCTGATGTTAGCCATGAGTAGGACATTTAAACCGTGTGTCTTAGTCAGGGTTTCTGTTCCTGCACAAAACACAATGGCCAAGAAGCAAGTTGGGGAGGAAAGGGTTTATTCAGCTTACACTTCCACATTGCTGTTCATCACCAAAGGAAGTCAGGACAGGAACTCACACAGGGTAGGAACCTGGAGACAGGAGCTGATGCAGAGGCCATGGAGGGATGTTACTTACTGGCTTGCTTCCCCTGCCTTGCTCAGCTTGCTTTCTTACAGAACCCAAGACCACCAGCCCAGGGATGGTACCACCCACAATGGGCTGGGCCCTCCCCCCTTGATCACTAATTGAGAAAATGCCTTACAGCTGGATCTCATGGAGGCATTTCCACAAGGGAGGCTCCTTTCTCTGTGAGAACTCCAGCTTGTGTCAAGTTGACACACAAAACCAGCCAGTACCCCATGGAAGCTGGTAAACAGACCATGAATGTGAAATCCCAGCACCTGGGAGATAGACTCAGGACGATCAAGGTCATCTCAATTTGATCAGGACGATCAAGTTCAAGGTCAGTCTCAGCTATATAACAAGTCTGAGGTAGCCTGGGACACAAGACTCCGCTGAAAAAGAAAAGAAGGAAGAAATAAATTGGCACACACCACGAATCAGCACTTTTCTATTTCTAACACATCTTATCAGCACATCTGCTCCATGCAGTCTTCATTCCAAAAGGCTTTGGGGCCACATACAGAAGCCCCCTGAATGAGTCACCTTAATGACATATTGAGTCCCACTTCAAGCATGGGACTTGGGTAGCTAGCAGGTTTGTCGGGGACACTGGGTCTTGAGAGCAAGAGGGAGAATTAAGAGTGGAGCCTAGAAGGCAGACACGTTATGGCTGCAGCTGATATAACTTTAGTGAGCCTGCCTCCTTTCACAGGGCCTGTGGGGTAGCGATGATCTCAGGGTCAGCCTGTGGCCCATAAAGATGAAAGGCGCTGGCACAGCACGGACTCTCTGCTGGCTCTAGACCAGGAGAGACTCACACCTTGTCTCCCACAGAACAGAACCCTTCAGAGGTCAGGAAGCTGCCTGAGGCTGGACAACATCATAAAGGTAAGTTTGGATTTTAGTCAAGTTCCCGACATACCTTGGGATATTATTAGTTGCCCCTAGGAGAGTATCAAGCCTTGGCTTGGGGGCATGTCTGTGTACACAACTATAGACCTAAACCTTGGGTGACTGTAGATTTAAAAACCAAATGAACTCTCCTCCCATTTGCCGTTCTTTATAAGGTAATGCCCAAGGCGGTGTAACTGATAAAGAGGAAGGGCTTCTTTTGAATTGCTGTTTTAAAGGCTTCGGTTGTGATGAAGTGTCCCTGTTGCCTTGGGTTTCTGGCGAGGCAACAAATCACGACAGGAGCCTGTGGCAGGACAGAACCACTCACCTCATGGCTAAGAAGCAAAAGAAAAAGAGGGAACAGGATCACAGGAGTGAGTCCCTTCTGTGGATTACAGTACTCTCGTGAGGCTGTCCCTCTCAATAGTACAACTCTGGTGCCCGAGCCTCAAACACCTGGGTCGCATGAGACTTCCATCCCAGAAGGTACCATCCAAGCCAGGAGCACTCAAAGACCCTCACTACCACTGTTTCAGCCTCTATTATGCTGGAGCATCTAGCCAATGCCATACACCAAAAGTGAAAAGGACTCATTCATGACTTGGGGTTTCTATTGCCATGCCAAAACATGAACAAGGCAACTTACAGAACAAAATGTTTATTGGGCTCACGGTTTCAGAGGGGTAGAGTCCATGGCCATCATGGCAGGGCAGACACGATGGTAGAATAGTAGCTGAGAGCCTACATTCTCAAAGTAATCGTGAGGCAGAGAGAGCTAACTGGGGGTGGTGTGACTTTCCTTCTCCATCAAGGCCACACCTCCTAATCCTTCCCAAATAGCTGCAGCAACCAGGAGAGCAAGTATTCCCATATGATCCTATGGGGCTGGCCTCCTTCAAGCCATCACCAAGCACACATTGGAACAAGAAAATCTGATGCATTATAACCGCCACTGCCTTATCGTGTATAGTTAAGCAATTGGAAATATTTATAGCTCAGAGTTCTCATTTATAATAACTACTAATGTTTCTCTTTTTTTACTTTTTTATTTTTGTTTTATGTGTATAGGTATTTTGACGGCATTTATGTCTGTGTGCCACATTGATGCAATGCCAGAGAAAGCCGGAAGAGGATATCTGATCCCCCGGGACTGGAGTTACAGATGGTTGTAAGCCATCGTGTGGGTGCTGAGACTCAAACCCAGGTTCTCTGCAAGAGCAGTTGCTGAACTGTCTCTCAAACCCTGCTCCTTAAATACCCGGAGAATAACTCAGGAAGGAATAAGTGAGGCCTAAATAGGGAGACTTAATCTTGTTTGCTAAGCCACCCTCCTCCATTCCTCTCAAATTCCAAATCTTCTGTGTGTGTGGATTGTGCATGTGCATGTAAAGGCCAGAGGTTGACATCTGGTGTCTTCTTCTATCTTTCTCCACCTTATTTGTTGAGACAAGGTCTCTCACTGAAACTGGAGCTCAATGGTTGACTTGTCTGCCTGGCTGTAAGCTGTAGGCCTTCATCTCCAGACTTGGGGATTATTACCAGAAATGGGGTTGCATAACTATGTTCCAGGCCTGGCTGTTACATAGGTGCTGGGAAGCCAAACTTGGGTCTACATTGCAGGCATTTTATTGAATGAGCCATCTCTCCAGTCCCCAAATTCTAAAGGATGTGTGTGTGTGTGTGTGTGTGTGTGTGTATGTATGAAAAACTGGGAATGAAGACGACTGAGAACTTCACATACCAGCTGACACACTGACTGCAGAAAGTACGGCTGCAAGGCCAGTAACCACAGCTTAGCTCCCTCCTGGTATAGAGTAAATGCTGTTCTATCAGTGAATAGTTAATGAATATTCAATGAATGGGAGAAACATTTGGCCAATGAGAGTAGACATTTGGGGACATATTTACTCTCTCACTGTCTTTCTTATTCAGGGTTTCTATTGCTGCACAAACATCATGACCAAGAAGCAAGTTGGGGAGGAAAGGGTTTATTCAGCTTACACTTCCACATTGCTGCTCATCACCAAAGGAAGTCAGGACTGGAACTCAAGCGGTCAGGAAGCAGGAGTTGATGCAGAGGCCATGGAGGGATGTTACTTACTGACTTGCTTCCCCAGTTTGCTCAGCTTGCTTTCTTACAGAACCCAAGACCACCAGCCCAGGGATGACACCACCCACAGTGGGCTGGGCCCTCCCCACCTTGATCACTAATTGAGAAAATGCCTTACAGCTGGGTCTCATGGAGGCATTTCCACAAGGGAGGCTCCTTTTCTGTGATAACTCCAGCTGGTGTCACATGACACACAGAACCAGCCAGTACACTCACTCTGAGAAAACAGTCTCAGTTGAGGGACTGCTCAGGTTGGATTGACTTGCTGCCACGACTTTGGTATTGTCTTGATTGTTAATTGTAGGAGGGCGCAGCCCACTGTGGGTAGCACCATTTCTAGGCAAGTGGTTCTGGGTTGTGTGAGAAAGTGAGCAAACATAGGCCTGCTTCCCTCACCTAAATTGCTTTTCTTAGTTGTTTTTTACCCCCACAGAAACAGAGAAGAAACTAGAACAACTTATTTCGATTAAAACATATTCCAACTCGATTAAAATACAAATGTAAAACAAAAAGTAGGAAGGCATTAGGAAATGAGGAATACTTTTTATAACAATGGACAGGGAAAAAAAAAGCTTGCCTCATCAAGACATAAAAACCAAAAGCTTAGAAAAATGGACAGATTCGACTCCATAAAAATTATACAATAAAATGCATCGCTTGCCTTCTCCTCCAGGCTGTTTCCCCCTCAGCACTTTAATCAAGAGATCAAGCCTAGCGTCACCAGAGAGACCCGTGAAGCACTGAGAAGCTGTGCTGGGTGGTCCGGAGAGCATTTACGACAACACAGAGCTGAGGCTGGCTCTTGGCTCTGTGGTAGAATGCACAAGACTCAGAGCTCCTCCCCCAGCTCCAGGAAAATAAGGATATAAACACCCATGCACAGCCTCAGAAAGTCAACGTCACAATAGGAGTATTATTCTAGAGTAAGACTGAAATTCATAACCATCAAGAGATAGTTCACGAACCTTGATTGAATGCTGAGCCTTTTCTTTCATTCTTTTTTTTTTTTAAGCTAGAAGAATTTGAGGTAAGTGTGGAAATTCTAGAACAGAGCCTGAATGTTAAATCTGTTTCAGAATTACTGTTTATTTTCTTAGGTAGATAACAGCTGCAGAATCATAGAGTTGGCTGGCTTAACTGTCACGACACAGACCCATGGGCCCGCTAGATGGCTTAATGGGTAAAGAAGCCTCCTGCTCAAACCTGGGGACTTGAGTGTTCCCCACATAAAGGTGGAAGGGGACGACTGCTCCGTAGAGTTGTCCTCCGACCTCCTCATGTGTGCGATGGCACATCCACGCACATGTGCACATATGCAAATAATGAATAGGATAGACAGACAGACAGTCAGACAACAAATAAGGAGAGTAGGTCTTTTTTTTTTTTAAGATTTATTTTATTTATATGAATACACTGTAGCTGTCTTCAGACACAAGGGAAGAAGGATGGTTGTGAGCCACCATGTGGTTGCTGGGAATTGAACTCAGGACCTCTGGAAGAGCAGTCAGTGCTCTTAACCTCTGAGCCACCTCTCCAGCCCAGGAGAGTAGGTCTTATAGCTGAGGAAGGTAGGTGCAGCACACAATGTTTGTTTGCTGTCGGTTTAGCTTTTCTAGGACCTGGAAACATTTCTAAGTAAGAAACTGGACTAGGTTGGATCAGGCATGAAGCATTGCAACATATACCTATGTAGGCTGTAGCCATGACTGGGGAGCTGGCCCACCGGCCCACCCTGAGCCAGAAGCCACCAGCAGAGTGACAGCTACCTCTAGGAGGTAGCTGTTGCATTCAATGTAGTAACAATTGTTTCCTTGCTCAAAAAGAAGTAGTTAGAGGCTGGGCGTGTAGCCTAACATGCAGGAAGTCCAGCTTTCAATCCCCTGCCCCTTATAAACAGGGCTCTGTGATACATTTGTACTCTCAGCAGCTCAGGAGCAGAAGCTCCAGGTCACCCTCAGCTATGTATTGACTTTGACAGTTGGCCACCAACCATCCGGCATTCTGTCAGATCCTGCCCCACCACCACCTCAAAAAGCTGAGCTGCATACCAGGCTTGCTTGCTTCTGAACTTTATAAAACCGAAGTCAAATTTACTCCTCTCCACAGAGTTTTCCAAGGCGTGTCCACACTGTGCTATCAGGGTCCAGTCATTTGCTTGGGTCTGGGACATACCACGGTTCATCCATTTCCCTGTCAGCATCCCCTGGTCATCAAGCTGCCATTAAACTCACCAGATTTGGCAAAGTGTGCAAATGCTTTCCCAGGCTTGTGCCCCCTACCTTCCCCAGCTGTGCTCTGTAGGAGAATGGGGAGAACATGGATCCTCCTGTGTATTTTAAAGCTGAAGTCTCTGCTTACGGGAAGACACATCAGGCGGTGTTTGCTGGAAACCATGTGTGGAAGGTGAGAGCCAACTCCCACAGTCGTCCACTGATCTCGACCTACGCCCCGTTGTGTGCTGGTGCATGTAATAAATAAACCCAGTAATTAATCAATTAAATGTAAACAATAAAAAAAGCAAATTTGACTATTTCAACTTGTAAGCTTAATAATTAGAAAAGATGAAATTTTAACACACTGTAAATATGAGCACTGGAAAATAAAACAATTATACCTCTTAGGTGGGTTTTTTTTTTTTTTTTTTGAGATTTTGTGTTACCGTTTCTCATCTGTAACCTTCCCATTTATAAGGAATACCAAGCAGGCAATTTTGCCAAGTATGTAAAGCAAAATTAAATCTAACAGTTAATAGCTAATAAATATGTCTGTATATATACACATATTTGCATCTCTCTCACATACATATACACATACACACACATATATATACACATATATTAGTATACACACACACACACACACACACACACACACACACACATATGGAGATTGAATCCAGGGTCCTGAACATGTTAGGTAAGTGTTTTACTACTAAGCTATATTCCCAGAACCCCCTATATAAATTATACACTGATAATATATATATAGTTATATTGTGTATATAATGTGTGTATGTGTATGGTTTATGAGATAAGAACTTATGTGTGGCCATTTTGGCTTAGAACTTACTGTATGGCTGAAGCTGGGCTTGAACTCCTGATCCCCCTGCCTCTGCTTGCTAAATGACCTACTTGCTATGCAGCAGCTGGACTTACAAGGATGTGCCATCATGCCACCACACCCAGTTCCATAAATACATTTGCTCCCTCCCTTGCACAGTTAGATCTCATGGCTCTTCGCGCTGTAACGTTTCAAAAACTGTTCAATGAAGTGCAAAATCTCTGGTTCGAATATGAAAGTTCTCGACAGACTCAAGAGTTAAAAAACAGTCCCAGCCAGTGGTGCTCTTCAAAGATTTTAAAGATTTGGTAGGGACAGGGGCAGGTACCTACAGAGGTCAGAGGAGTGCATTGGACCTCATGGAACTGGAGTTCTAGACAGTTGCGAGCAGCCCGATGTGGGTGCTTGGAACAGAACCCCAGTCCTCCGGAAGAGTGTGAGTGCTCTTAGCTGCCTAGCGGTCCCTCCAGCTGAGGAGGCACTATTTTCTGACGTGCTGGAAACCTTGGTTACAACTCAAAACAGCTTCAGAAAGTCCCCGAAACTACCCAGATCCCCTAGGTCCCTCCCCACAAGGCTACATAAACAGTAAAGACTGCTGAGAATCTCTCAGACAAGCCTCACTGCAAAGAGACCGAGACCAGCGCAGCTGCCTGAAGAAGTGTGACTAGCCGAGATGCCTGGAAGAGTCCAGTGGTCCTCAACCTGTGGGTCTTGATCCCTTTGGGGGTCACAAAGGAGGCACATATCAGCTATTATGATTCATGACTGTAGCAAAATACAGCCATGAAGTAGCAAGGAAATAATTTTATGGTTGGGGGTCACCACAACATGAGGAACTGTATTAAAGGGTCGCAGCGTGAGGAAAGTTGAGAACCGCTGATTTGGACAAACTGAGGTACTTGGGAAGGACATTCTCCAAGCTGCTGAGCTGCCTGCAGGCTGTGCAGTGCTCCAGGTCCCCAGATTTGTGAGCTGTCACCCACGCTGGGGTGGGCTTTGGTGACTCAGCTGTTTTGAATCCACCCTGAGTAATCCTGACAAAACTCATTGGCGCATCCAGTTGGGCTTTGTCTCTATCTGTACTTTGATCTGTTACGGGTTTCCTACCTGGGTGAGTAGAAGTGTGTGCTGTGTCTCTCCATGGAAAGTCTGTCACATAACGTGTCCATTGGGGAGTATATTTAGATCCCGGCCTTTCCCCCCTCTGCTTCTTGGCCACCAGGGGTAAGTGGGTCTACTCTGCTGGCTCACCGGTCTCACCAGAGCCAAGCAAGCATTCTGTAGACACAAGCTTTGAAACCCCGAGTCAAGATGAGCCTTTCCCTTTAAGATGGTCCCAGTGGGGCTGGAGAGATGACTCAGTGGTCAAGAGCACTGACTGATCTTCCAGTAGGTCCTGAGTTTAAATCCCAGCACCCACATGGTAGCTTACACCCCCTGTAATGAGATCTGATGCCCTCTTCTGGTGTGTCTGAGGACAGCCACAGTGTATTTATATACATGAAAATAAATAATTCTAAAAAAATAAAGATTAAAAAAAAAGTTCCCAGTGGCAGTTCGAAATATCTGAGCTTCATCAACAGGATTTCACGCCCTTGAAGTTGTTGCTTCATTCATTTTTCCCCACATTTTATCTAAATATCCAGGCATGGTGTGGCGTGCCTACTGTAATCAGAGTATAGTCAGAGTCTCAGCTGTGTATCAAGTTCAAGGCCAACCCGGGGCTGAATGAAATGCTGTCTCAAAAAGTAAGCAAGCAACAAGAGCCCCACTGAAACCAGAAAACAATTAGGACCTCCCAGCAGAGGCAAGGGACACAAGATGGTAAAAAAAAAAAAAAAAAAAAAAAAAAAAAAAGCCAATAATCTGGCAAATTAGTGCTGCTCCAGCGTTGGCCAGAGATCCTGTGTCTGCAGTAGTCAGTGCAGAGACGTAGAGCTGGTCCAAGAGCTGAGGATGAGGCCTGATGCACTCTCAACACTGAATGGAAATCTACATCACACACACACACACACACACACACACACACACATACACACACACACACACATACACACACATGCACACATACATACACCATATACACACACCACACACACACTACACACACACATCACACAGACACTCATCACACCACATACAGACATACATACCCCACATACACACCCCCCACACACACATATACACACACATATACACACACATACACACACATACATACATCACACACATACACACCACACATACATACACACACATACACACATACACACACCACACATACATATACACATACACACACATACACACACACATACACACATACACACCATACATACACACCACACATACATACACACACACATACACACACATACACATACACACATACACACACACCACACATACATACATACACACACACACATACACACGCACACACCCCAAGGCTCAGGGAGAACATGGTTAGAAGATCTAAGGGCTGGAGAACAAGGAACTGTGTGATCTTCTGGACTTTGAATGGACTCACAGCAGCTGTGGCCACTGCCCAGGATGGAACCTTGTAACACTCCAAGATGGATGAGGGCCGGGGCTACTCTCTTAGCAGCTGCTGGCCGTTAGTAGTTATTGGGGGAGGGGGAGTCGTTTTCTTCAGTAGTGTAGCTAATCAGTGCTAATCACCTGTGCTCTAGTAAACCACCTACCCCAGCTCATGCAAGCCACCATAATCAAAGTCACAAGACAGCCAAAAAGGCATAGAGTAGGTAGGAGAGAAAATTTTTTTAAAGGAAGAGTTCAGCAGGAAGGGGAGAGAAGTGAGGGAGGGCAGTGGGGAGCGGAAACGACCCAAGTGTACAGAATTGTCTGTACAGAGCTGCCGAAGAATTTTAAAATAATTTTTTAAAAAACCGTTCATTGATCGCCCGGCTATAGTTCTCTGCAACGGAAAATGTGCCGGGTATGAATTTTCAATTTATCTTAACTTCTGGTGCCCTTATCTCTCCAAATGCTGAAATTGTTTTTAATGACTGGTCTGATGATAACTTCATCGGTTCTTTGTCCATGCCATCGGGCACTGCTCCCCTTGCTGACTTCTGAGGCAATGGCCAGCCATTCGCTCTTCCACCCTTAAGGTTGGTGTCTTACTGTGTCTGTGTGTGACAGCCTGGACTTTCTACATCCTGTGTGGTATGTCAAGAAAAAGGCTTCCTGTGGGGAAGGGAAAGAGGACAAGGAGACTTCTGAACAGGAAGAGGGGGCAGGGGCGGGAGTGGGGAACAGTGGAGGAACAGACACCTTGAAAACCATTGCTTCTCAAAGCTCCTTGGAAAGACTTCTACTGGTACCCAGTGTACAGAATACCTACTCACTAAGGGGGCAGTATGAACTGTTCCGCGGTTCACATGCTTCCACTCCGTCTCTAGCTCCTTGTGCTGTTTTGAGATGTTTTTTGGAAGCTTTAGAAGCTAGTGCCTTGTTGGAGGAATTGACTGAGTGTCTGTCACTAGAAGGCTAAATAGCAACCTCTCGCCGAGTCTCCCCATTCCCTCCCTGTGTCTCCCCATCCTCATTGCTTCCTGTCTGCCCTAAGGTACGTAGCTTTGGCCACGTGATCCCATCGTTGGGATGCTCCGCTCTCCTGGATCCACAGCCAGCAGAGCCTGGTACTGTAAAAGGACCTCCAAACCTGTGAGCCAACAACAAAAGAACAAAACCCAAACAAACAACAAAACAAACAAGCAAGCAAAAGCCCTACTCTGAAAGTGTTTTTCTCAAATATAGCTCAGAGTAAAAAAAAAAAAAAAAAAAAAAGTGATTTACCCTAAGACTGAAAGGTCATGTTGCCGAGTGGCAGGAGATGCATGTGCTTGACTTCATAGTATAGTGCAAATTTTCTCATGTAATTCTGCAGACCTGCACACATGCTCCCTTAACTGTGTATGAAAGGGAGTTTAAGGTGTCTGTATTGCCAGGTTTATAAATCCTTGAAAAATGTAAATTATTGAGTGGTGGCCTTTGCTTAGATTTCTTTGATTACAAAGGAGATAAAGTCATACATTAATTAATATACTCACCAGCCATGTTTTCTTCTCTGTAAAAGCCCACGTAAATTTTTTGGACTTCTTTTGGTTGGCTGGTTGGCTGGTTGGTTGGTTAGGTGGGTGGTTGGTTGTTTGGTTGGTTAGGTGGGTGGTTGGTTGGTTGTTTGGTTGGTTAGGTGGTTGGTTGGTTGGTTAGTTGGTTAGGTGGGTGGTTGGTTGGTTAGGTGGGTGTTTGAGTGGTTGGTTGTTTGGCTGGTTGTTTGGTTGGCTGGTTGTTTGGTTGGCTGGTTGATTGGGTAGTTGGTTGGTTAGGTGGGTGGTTGGTTGGTTGGTTGGGTGGGTGGTTGGATAGTTGGTTGGTTAGGTGGGTGAGTGGTTGGGTGAGTGGGTGGGTGGTTGAGTGGTTGGTTGGTTGGGTAGTTGGTTGGTTAGGTGGGTGATTGGTTGGGTGGGTGGGTGTTTGGCTGGGTGGTTGGTTGGGTGGGTGGTTGGCTGGTTGTTTGGATAGGTGGGTGGTTGGGTGGTTGGGTGGGTGGGTGATTGGGTGGTTGGCTGGTTGTTTGGTTAGGTGGGTGGTTGTTTGGATAGGTGGGTGGTTGGGTGGTTGGGTGGGTGGGTGATTGGGTGGTTGGCTGGTTGTTTGGTTAGGTGGGTGGTTGTTTGGATAGGTGGGTGGTTGGGTGGTTGGGTGGGTGGGTGATTGGGTGGTTGGGTGGTTGGTTGGGTGGTTGGGTGGTTGGTTGGTTGGTTGGTTGGTTGGGTGGTTGGGTGGTTGGGTGGTTGGGTGGTTGGTTGGTTGGTTGGTTGGGTGGGTGGGTGGGTGGGTGGTTGGGTGGTTGCATGGTTGGGTGGTTGGGTGGTTGGTTGGGTGGTTGGGTGGTTGGGTGGGTGAGTGGGTGGTTGGGTGGTTGGGTGGTTGAGTAGGTGGATTTCTGTTTGTTTGTTTTTCTGAGACAGGGTTTCTCTGTGTAGCCCTGGCTATATTGGAACTCGTTCTGTAGACCAGTTGCCCTGGACTCAGAGATCTGCCTGCCTCTACCTCCCCAGTGCTGGGATTAAAAATATGTGCCGCCGCCATTGTGGCTTATGCTATTCTTTTTTTTTTTAAGACTTATTTATTTAATGTATATGGATACACTGTAGCTGTCTTCAGACACACCAGAAGAGGGTATCAGACTTTATTTCAGATGGTTGCAACCCACCATGTGGTTGCTGGGAATTGAACTCAGGATCTCTGGAAGAGCAGTCAGTGCTCTTAATCACTGAGCCATCTCTCCAGCCCCCGGCTTATGTTATTCTTTTTTTTTTCTTCTTCTTCTTCTTTTCGGAGCTGGGGACCGAACCCAGGGCCTTCCGCTTGCTAGGCAAGCGCTCTACCACTGAGCTAAATCCCCAACTCCGGCTTATGTTATTCTTAATACCAATTTCTAACAAACATTTCTTAGAGTTTGAAGCTTTAAAAAAATATTCTTGGGCTGGAGAGATGGCTCAGCGGTTAAGAGCACTGACTGCTCTTCCAGAGGTCCTAAGTTCAATTCCCAGCAATAACATGGTGGCTCACAACCATCTGTAATGGGATCCGATGCCCTCTTCTGGTGTGTCTGAGGACAGTGACAGTGCACTCACATACCTAAAATAAATAAATAATTCTTCAAAAAATTCTGAGGCCAGGGTTGTTGGCTTACATCTATAATTCCATAAACATTCCTCCGAGGCTGATTCAGGATGATTATAGCATATTCCAGACCAACCTGTGCTACACAGAAAAACCAAGGTCAGCCCTTCCTGAAAGAGAGCTCTCTCATACATGTTGTTTAAAGATCCTTTGCCCAGAGCCAAGCACAGTGACGCATACCTTTAATTCCAGCATTCAAGAAGCAGAAGCGATTGGATCTCTTTGAGTTCAAGACCAGCCTGTTCTACACAGCCTGGTCTATATACACACTCATCTTCATCTTCCAAAGATCTTTTTTTTTCCCATTCCCCCCTTTTCCTCTTCCAAAGATCTTTAAAGTACTTATATTCAGATTTGTAATTTATCTGGCGTTTGTCTCGTGTGTGTGGGCAGTCTCTATTTCTTCTTCTTTTTCTCTAGAGTTTCTGTCACAAAGCAAGTATCCACATTTATACCCAAGGAATTGTCTCCAGTTCCCCTTTTACTTCATTGTTCACTGTGACTTCCTTCAGCTTTAGAACTTACAAGGAAGCTGACTCACAGTACATGTGGATCCCTCTTGCTAACTTCCTTTTGACATGTGTCAACCACAGTTTTAATCCCAGTTATTCAAATATCATGATGACATATTAATTAGAATCATATCAAACTTTTGCATTTTTTCCTTTCAGACTGATTTTCTGTGTATGAGTGTTTTGCCTTCATCATGTGTGCCTGGGCACCATGTGCATGCCCTGTGCATGCAGAGGCCAAAAGGCATCGATGCCCTGGAACTGGAGTAACTGGGTCCTCTGCAGGAGCAACAAGTGCCCTTAACCTCTGAACCACCTCTCTAGCCACACATCTTTGTTTTTAAAGGCATCGTCCTTTTGTCTAAAATATATTTATTTTAAAATCATATTATAATTACATTATTTCCCCTTCCCTCTCTCCCCTTTAAACGTTCTCAGATACTTCTTGCTCTCTATCAAATCATGGCTTCTTTTTTCATTAATTGTTACATGCATGTATGTATACACACACACACACACACACACACACACACATACACACACACACACTCTCCTAAATGCAACCTGCTCAGTCAGTATCACGTTGCTTACGTGTGTGTTTTGGGGCTGACCTCTGGTACTGGATTAAATGCATCTTTCATAAATATGTGGTTGTTTACCTGCCCGCCTGCCCACCTGCCCCCCCATTCCCCACCCCCTATCTCCCACCCTCCCCCTTAGTCCCCCCACCCCCACCCCCGACATTATGCCTCTTACATATTTTTCATGTCTTAGTGCTGTGGCAAGCATCTCTAATTACAGAGGTAACGGTGCTTTTCCTGTTCTTATTTTTGACAGTTCTGGATTAACAGACATGAGAAACGAATGTTTGCCCTACTTCTCTGACATGTGTGCCTCTCCTTCCCTGTACCTCAAAGGTGGTCTGGAGAATGCTTGTTGCCTGCCCCCTATGGATCTTTACTGTACCTCCTTAGTGTCTGTGTGGTGCTACAAATGTGCTTCATTTTAACGTGCACCTCTTCGAGTCTGAACGCTGTATTTATTTATTGGTAAATAAAAATTCACTCACCAGTCCACAGTCAGCCTTCAGGCCACAATCAGCCTTTCCAAGGTCGAGTGCCTGGCTGCCTCTGTGAACTCATGGTCCCACCCTCCTCTTCAAACCTGTCCTTCAGGATAGGAAGCTCCTCCCTCAGATCCGGGAATGTCTTATACCCCCTCTTCCTCCAAGAGCCTGCCACACCTCCCACCTCCTCCTTCCTCTGCCTCATTGCCCTTACTGTCACTCAAGTCTTAATGACACACGTCATTTGCTCATCCTTTTATGTCATTCTCACAACATACAGAAAACAGGGTTTCTCTGTGTAAACTTGACTGCCCTGAAATTCTCTTTGTAGACCGGCTGCCCGCTTCTGCCTCTCAGGGGCTGGGATTATAAATCTGCACCACCATATGCATTAGTGTTTTGCTTGCATGCATGCCTGTGTTAAGGGTGTCAGATCTCCTGGAACTGGAGTTGTTGACAGTTGTGAGTTGCCACCATTGTTTCTGGGAATTGAACCCGGGTCCTTGGGAAGAGCAGCCAGTGCTCATAATCTCTGAGCCATCATCTCTCCAGCTCTTGTTTTTCTCTATGGTATCACTGGGAACGCATGCTTAGTCTTCCAACAAGTGTCTCCCCAGCAATTCTGCTTTCATCAGGTTATGAAAGTTTAATGAACAGAAGCTTCAGTTCCCAGGTGGGTGGCTTTTCCTGTCTTTTCAGGTGTTGCCCCGCATGTGCCCCCCCCCGCCCTCCCCCCTCTTCCCCACCTTCCCAGCCCCTCCCCCGCTCCTCCTCCCTCTTCCCCCCCCCCCCCCGACGCCCTTCTCCCCTCTCCCCTCATCCTCCCCCCCAGTCCCTCCCCCCCCTCCTCCGCCTGCCCCACCTCCGTTTCCCATCAACCCCCTAGCCCAGGCGGATAATGACTCAGCTAATCCTGGTTGCTGGTTTGGGAGAAGCTCCTTTATATCCTGAACTCTTTAATCCACCTGTAATTGACATGTGGCCCGCAGAGAAGAGCGATCTCTTCTGTCCTCCCAATTAGCCAGTTTTCCAAATCACAGATTTCTTCCTTCTCCACAGACTATCGCGTAAGCTGGAACAGTGGTACCTGTTCCTAAGGCTGCCGAATGCAGTTCCTTGCGTTGCGGTGACCCACCCCCCAACCATAAAATTATTTTTCTTGCTAGTTCTTAACTATAATTTTGCTACTATTATGAATTGTAATTTAAGAATCTGGTATGAAGTATTTCTAGTATTCGACCCCCGAGAAAGGGTTGAGCCACTCCAAAAGGGATTACAGCCCACAGGTTGGAACTGCTGGGCTAGAGGCTACTTCTGAGGAATGTAAGGGGGATCTGTTTCTGGGGTCTCAAAGGAACAGGCTCCACAGTGTTCAGCTTGACCAGATTGAATGATTGATCAATCAATTAAGACACGTCTTATTTCTGGCAGACATGAACTTCCAGATGAGGACAAAGATAGCCTCAGACTGGCCAGGATCTGCCTGCCTCTGCCTCCTGAGGTCCCGGATTTAAATCATTTAGCCTGGCCCTTAACCTGACTAGACTTAAATCATAGGTCTACCAGTGGCCAGCCTGATAAAATGTGCAAATGCTATTTCGTCTTTTTACTACATGCATTTTTTTCTTTCTTCCCTTCCTCATTCATTCATTCATTCATTCATTCCGTGTGTATGTGTATGGAGGGGTGTACTTCTGCCACAGCATATGTTTGTGAAGGTCAGAGGATGAGTCCTGGGAGTCAGTTCTCTCTCTCTGCCACATGGACCCTGGGAATTGAACTCGGGTCTTCAGGCTTGGCATCAGGCACCTTTACTTGCTGTAATATTGCAGGGCCCCAAAATCATCAGCAATGTTAATTTGGGGGTGATAAAATGTAATGTCCCTGTGATGGATTGAATAAAAATGGCCCCCAGAGACCTATAGAAAGTGTGTCACTGTGGGCAGGCACTGAAGTCTCAGATGCTCAAGTCAGGCCCAGTGTGGAATTCTCTTCCTGCTGCCTATGGATTCAGAAATAGAACACTGGGCTCCTTCTCCAGCATCACGTCTGCCTGCACGCTGCCATGCTTCCCGCCATGATGATAATGGACTAAACCTCTGAACTGTCGGCCAGCCCCAATTAAATGTTTTCCTTTATAAGAGTTGCTATGGTGTCTCTTCGTAGCAATGAAACTCTAACTAAGACAATCCCCTCTCAAGGTTTTGTTAGGGTTCTATTAATTACTTAGGTGCCAACTACCCAGGAGAGTGGCTGTCACCCTCAATTTAGCACCGGCTCTGTGAAAGCAAGCACCCTCTTCTTTCAAAAAACTCCCTCACTCCAGTCTCTGTTTATTCCTCCAGGTGTACTTTGATCTGTTCGGTCAAGTCTCAGAGTTCATGGTCCCCAGCAGAGCACACTTGAGTTTCCTGTGCCCGAAGAAGCCTCCTCCTTGGGCCCAGCTCAGCCAGGATAATCAGCTTGTGAGGGAGAAGGAGGAAGAGGAAGAACAGATCCCATCTTGTGCCTTGAGGGTGGGACCCAGGGCCAAGGGGCTCCTCCTACTCAATCAGCCCTGTGAGGAAATACCCAGAAAACACCGCTGAGTTCCTGCAGCTGACAGAGTGGGGTCAAGAGGGTGCTGGCAGCTACAGGCTCAATGTGCTGAATTACCTGGACACTTCAGATCTCCAAGCTGAGCTGGAAGGCCCCTCCCTGCACTAGCTTGGTGGCTAGATAGGGCCTGGGAATGTGCGTGCGTGCGTGCATGTGTGTTTACATCAGTGATCTTTCCCTAGCGCTCATTCATTCCTTTTGAGATCTTCCTAGAGTCTAAGGGGACGGTTGGCAAGCTCAGACCCTTTAGAGCTCTATGCTGCCACCAGTCAACCTTCCTGCTCCAACAAATGCCAGAGGCCCATGTACCCCAGGATGTGAGACCTTGAACCACTTACTAAATTGCTGGCCCTTGCAGAGGGAGGTGCCTTGAAAAAAAAGGGGGGGTGCCCCTGAAATGTGCAACTTGAGTGTAGGAGAGACCTCATCTCAGAAAAGCCTCATCACACCTAATGTTGGCACAGTTCCACAGACTCTCCCGTCTCCCTGCAGAACAGGGCAGACCTGACCCCAAGGAAGTGACCCATGTCCAGGGTCAGCTTGGAAGCCCAGACACTCCAAGGTGTAGCCTCTGCTCCAGGGCATCTCTCTAGTGGGCTGTGATTGCTGTGGTCTAATGAGATTGCTCCTATAGCTAACAGGGCAGAGTGAAACTTACCAGGGAGCAGTGTGAGAGGAAATGGTGACCTCCTGAGGGCAGGAGGTCAGCAGTCAGAGGCATGAGCACTAGGTGGCCATGCACTAGGTGGCCAATCCCAGGAAGTGGAGGCTGGGCTGTAGCGCTTAAACCAGAGTCTCCCGTGGATGCTGACAAAACAGTTTTGTGTTTGATGGAGTTAATGCCTTTGCATCCTTAGCCTTATTCAGAGTGGACCTGTGGTGTGTGCTACTCACCCTTGCCGGCTGGGGACATGGAGGCTCTTCCCGCAGGCCTTAGGACACACTAGTCCCCAAAGGTTGGCATTCACTGTCTTTCTTCAGGCACCTGTGGGTTTCCCATGCCAGTAGGTAGATGCTTGCCCAGCTTGGGACTCATTGATCTATCACACAACTGGGGTATAGTTCTGGCATGTGTGGACAGTCCTAGACCCTTAAGATCTGTCCCATCTCCAAGTTTATTGACTCATGTAGGAAAGGTCTGCATGTTGTTGGCACTGAAGTAATTAGAACAGAGCCTCCAGTAAAGCTATATCCTGATCTGGGATAGCCTCTGCCCCCTTGCAGAACTCTCCTGACTATACAAATGTGACTTTACATAATGAGACAGTGAGACAGGAAGACAAATCTCCCCTCACTGGTATTCATTAAGGGAAGTCTTTTATAAATTCCAAATTAACAACTTCTCATTTAAAGATAGGCCTCTCTCTCTCTCTCTCTCTCTCTCTCTCTCTCTCTCTCCCCTCTCTCTCCTCTCTCCTCTCTCTCTCCTCTCTCTCTCCCCTCTCTCTCTCCTCTCTCTCCTCTCTTTCTCCTCTCTCTCCTCTCTCTCTCCCCCTCTCTCTCTCCTCTCTCTCTCCTCTCTCTCTTCTCTCTCTCTCTCTCTCTCTCTCTCTCTCTCTCTCTCTCTCTCCCCTTCCCTCCCTTGCTCTTTCTCTCTCTGTCTCTGTCTCCCTGGCAAATTTATAGCCTTCAACATTATGAAATGTGAAAATTATTTGGGAGGAAATTCTGGCTGTAGTCAAGGAAATGGAAATCTATCCAAACACACCATTATAAACATTTAAAACAATCCATCGCCCAAAGTGTAAAAGTAGTCATTGTGTGCGTGCATGTGTGGCCACACCGATCCAGGTGGCATGGTGCCCTTGTGGTGCAGGGAAACCGAATGATATGTCTGCCTAGATCTTTCCTGGTTTGGAGAGTCTGTGACTAGAGATGGTGACAGCACGGTGCTTAAATTCCTATCTTCATTTTCACCATGCTTGGGTTCCTGCCAGCTCTCGCAATAACCCACCAGACAGCTCTGCGGGGAGACGGGAGAGTCTGTGGAACTGTGCAAACATTAGGCGTGATGAGGCTTTCCTGGGATGAGGTCTCTCCCACACTCAAGGTGCACATTCACTGAGAGCTGCCAACAAGCCACAATCCCATCCCCATATCTTGCCAGCTCTAGGGAGCCCTTAACGAATCCAGACTCTCTTAACAGGTTGGAAGAGACAGAATGTGCAGGGAAATGATCCAGTTTTACAAGGAAAACCTGAGCCGAGGTGGTTTCATGGGTTGAATTGGTAAGCCACCATTCCACTGAGGTGTCCCATGGCACCGTGGGCCCCAGCCCCAGTAGTGTCCCACCCACACATACCTCAGGTATGAAAATATTAGGAAAAGGACCTGAACTCTGTTTTCCAAGTGAGTAAAGAGAACCAGCCATTTCATCTCCACAAGGGACAGAATTGGGGTGTGGGAGGGTACCAGGGAGAAAGGCACCTGCCAAGTTCTGGTTTCCACTCTGTCTTGGGCAGCAGAGCCAGCCTTTGCGGAGATAGTGGTCCACACACTCACTGTATGCTGGCACCGACTCACTTTTGCTTGCATCAGCCCCTGCAGGTGCTGACTGGAAAACGTGTGGCGAAAAGAATTAGCTGCCCAAGGAAGGGGACTCAGCAAGCGTCTGAGCTTGGGTTCTAAGCAGGTTGCCAGGTGGCTCAGACGTGTTGGTAACACTCGTCCTGCACATCAGTCATCGTTAACCCTCCAGGAAGATGAGACTTCTGAAGGTTGGGCCAGCGTGAGCAACGGTGAGGTGAAGGAAGGAAGGCTCCTGAGTGGTTTGTGAGGATGGTCCTTCTCCAGATTGCTTCATACCGCTTAATATATGCTATGCTACTTTCCCAGCAAAATCTATTTGGTATTAAACAAGGATGTGCTAAGAAGAGAAGATGAACTTGTAACAGCAGCCCAACATCTGGTCACCCCTCCCCGCCAAAAGGCCATTATGTGAATTCGGGTTCCATCTCCTGGGTCCTTTTCCCACCATCATCACCCACCCCCCCTCTTCTCTCCACGGGCTAGTGCTCTGAGGTGACCTCAGTGCTCAAAGTTTGTGGAGGAAGCAGAGCTGGCCAATTTCTGCCAACCAGCCCCCTTCAGTGTCTGCGAACAGGAAGCCTAGTTTTGCCTCTGGGGTTGCAAGAGACCTGAGTGAACGGTTGAGATGCTGGACACAAGATTTTTCCTTGCACCTTGGACCCCCATTGCCTGCCTGGAACCCTAAAAAGGTGCCATAGGGATGCTCCGCAGACCAGGCAGACTGATTTTGAGAGCCTACTTAGCAACCCCTTCTGCAAGCGGGTCAGGGCCAGTGTAAGCCAGGCTGAGGGCTGTCCCTTCCTTTCTCCTTTTGGGGCCTGGTCCCCCGCTTGGCTTTTGTTATTCAGAGCCCCACCGCCCAGTTCCTTTCCCGGGGTCAGGCGGCCACTTCCAAACCCCCAAGGCGTTCAGAGCTCTGCTGGGTCCCTGTGCTACCAGGTGCGCCCCCGGAAGCCGGGTCGGGGGTAGGCAGAGAGGCAATGAAGAGGAGGTGGGGGGGGATCGGAGTTGGCTGGGCAGGGCCGCGGGGGACGGGGCGGACTTAATAGGATCAGATCAGTGTAATCGCATTTCAGCCATTGTCATTCGAACTGCCGGGAGCCCGAGGTGGGGGGTCGGGCCCTTTAAGGTGATGCGCGGCCGCTAGAGACGCTCTGGCATGACAAAGGCCACTAGGGATCCAGTGGCGGGAAATGAAGAGATGAAGGCTTGAGGCAGGGGTCGCGGGGGATGTGCCTCCCGGGCCCAGCCTGCCTAGGCCTTTGCCTGTGCTCTGGCCACATGGGATTCAACTTTGGGGTCAAGCCCACGGAGACTTCCTTCAACCTGGGCGCCTATCTCTAGTCTCTCCCTGGATGTTCCTCGGGGTAGGGGAGCCTCCGCGGCTAAGCAGGAGCCAGCTCCGTGGGGTCGGGTGACCTTCTGCAGCTCCGACCTCGATATTGATAGGTCAGCCTGGGTGCAGCTCCCGGGCCGCCACTCCGGGGGTGACGGGTTGGAGACGAGGGAACACAGAGGACTGGGGAAAAGCCATAACCTGATGTTCCAGGAAGAGGGGCTCGCTGACGTGCTTGTAGCGCAGGGACTGAGCAAGTCAGAGGCCAGACTGGAGAGGGTAAATGAGGCTGTTCTGGGAGTCCTCCAGGGGCCAGGGAGGTACTCCATGCTACGAATATCACGTTGTAAGAGAACTCAGGCCAAGTGGAGCAGGGGCAGCCGGCCTGGGTATCAGGGGAGAGATTCTGGCAGAGTTTAGAAGCGCAGTCAAGGCCAGCTTCCTACTAGAAGAGAGATACGGCAGGGTGGGGTCCCGAGAAACTCCAGGAGTACAATGGGCGCTCTTCAACCAATTCTTGACTGTAGCGGACATGGGATGTGGGGAAAGCTGAAGGGCAGGAAGGGGAACACACATCACACACACACACACACACACACACACACACACACACACACACACACACTACTGCTTTCACTTGTTCTTTCCGGTGCATATCCCCCAAGCTCCAGCCCCCACACGCCTGCTCACTGCGGACCGAGTCCATCTGGAGGGAAATGTCTAGACAATCTCAGCATCTTCTAGGACCGCAGCACTGCATGTTGGCCAGAAGCGCCAGGGACCCGATGAGCTGTGATGGTCCCCAGCCCCTTGACATCGCAACCAGTAGATGTAGGTCTTCCAACACCTCATACCTGTTGACCCATACCCTACCTGCCATAACCTGAACACAGGTCCTCGGATTGGGGGCCTACAGAAGGAGAAGGCACAGCTTGACCTTTCCCCAAAGCCACAGAGGGCAGAAGTCAGCTTAGGGCTCCCACTTCTAAACTGTTCAAATAGGCAATCAATTTTTATGATGTCATTTATAATTTATGCAGCTTGTCTTCATACATATGGTGTTGCTTTTGTGTGTCGTGGTTTCAGGTGCTTTATTACTCTGACGGTGTGATTTGCATTCAAGTTCAGTTAGCAAGATCATATTTCTCCTGTTTACACACCATAAGGGCTCCAAATGAAGATTAATGCCACCTCTCTCTGTCCAGGCCATCACTGTCGACCTGGGCTGGAGCTCCCTCCTAGATCCCAAAAGTTGGCTAAGCTAGACCCAACTGACCTGGTGGAAAGGAAGGTAGTGTTAGGGAAGTGCTCTCTCTTAGGGGGAGAGGAACCCATCTGCCTCAGCTGTGCACAGCTGGCCAGAGGATAGAGGTTCCTGTGCACGGGAACTTCCCTCCAAGAGCCACACAGCTAAATCCAGCAGATCCCTTGGTTATGTCAGAAGGAGAAGGTACGGAAGTCAAGTTGGCTGGCAGGGCTGCTTTGAGGAGCTTGAAAAGTCCTAAAGGAAAAGTAGACGGTGAGCCAAAATGTGCTTGCCTTGACCAGGCCCTAGGGCTAAACGACGGCCTTGGAGGCCCTGTATGAGGCTCACAAGACACAGCTGAACCGATTAGGCCAATTAAACTCCACCTAATGGAAAAGAAAGGGAACCCACAGACCCTTGGGAAAAGGGCATCTTGGAAGGCAGGACACACAACTAACCAAAGTCAGACTGGTCATGAGTGGCCAGTGCCAGCTGGAGATGGCCCAAAGGCCTTGCACTCTGCCCATTTAGCTGAAAAGGCACCCAGAAGGAACCATCCCGGGGAGCAAAAACTAGCTGTCTGGGTAACAAGCTTGTATTAGGTCTTAAAAAAAAAAATTCCAACACAGGTTAGGGCTGGAGAAAGCCCTAGACAGGAGGCTAGGTTGCTTTGCTTGAAAGGCACTCCCAGTCTTCGAGGGGAATTGGAGGAGCAGGCTGCTTGGACGAAGATCTGGGTGTAGGTTTTCAAAGCAACCTCTGTTTTCCAAAGGGTTGGGAGTACTCAGCTCCCTGGTAGGGAAGGATTCTGGGAAATGAGAACAAGGGTCACAGGGTCAGGTGACAGTTCCCAGGATACCCCCCTCCCCCATGAATGTGGATCTGAGGTCAGCCCCCAGGTGTCCCACTGCACCAGCAGCTGCCCCCCCAGCCTGTGCACTCCTGATCGTAATTATTTGATCTGCAGATGTAAGTGGAATTTATTGTAACAACAAATATAGTGATGTCAAAACCCAACCTTGGATTAAAGCCGGCAGCCAAAGGGGAAGTGTATTAATTTCCAACAGCATCTCAGGCCAGAGCCTATTAGAACAAGCTATTCTTCAGGCCCCCCCATCAGAATTAATCATTGGGAGTTAATTTGAAGCTCAGACAAGTTGCTGTTAATTTAGTGCAGGGAGGACGGGATGGAGTAAGAAGCTGAGGTGCTGGCCGAGCCTCGTGGGTCTCATTAATCAGCCAGCTGAGACGGCCTGGCTTGATTACAATTTGCAAAAAAATTCATTAGGGCCCAGGCGATTGACAATTTTTCTCTCTGCCTGTGATGTGACTCATTAGGCAGCCAAATGAAAGCCGTGATGACGGCCATGATGACAGCGGCCATCAAGGGCTGCCTGTTTATCTTCCTGCCCTCGGCCTGTCTCCAGGGCCTCGGGATCTGGGCTCTGGGCTTGCAGGGCCCTGAGGGCCTGGGGAGGAATGGGACAGCTCTCTATGAGGGTGAGAGGGCGAGTATCTCAGGATCCTCCCTGTGCTTCTAAGTGGTGAGACAGTGCTAGGCAGCTTGGGTCTCACAGTGGGGATTCCCGAAGGCGGCTGCTTATTTCCGGGGACATTTGCTTTCTCAAGGGGTTTATGGGGGTCAAGATTTCCATCCTCTGCGAGGCCCACCCAGGACACCCAGGCTTTGGGAGAGAGCTGTCAGGAGTTATAACATCTAGTGTGGTGGATAGGTGTATGAGGGGGCACCCTAGGATCCGGGGTAGCGTTGAATTCTGCAGTGCCACTGGAGTGGGAGGACGCATCTCATCTCGAATCTCACCCAGTTCGGGGCTGGACCCTTTCCACGGTCCCAGCCCCTCCGCAGACACGCATGCATTCCATCGAAGGTCTAGTCCAGGTTGCTGTGTATGCAGAAAAGAGGACTTGGGAGTCCCTTAGGACCTAGAATTTTCCTCACCCGCCCTGACACCAGCCAGAGGAAACCCGGCGTAAGCAGTTAGTGCCCACCGATGACCAGGGACCAGGGCTCCGTGCACACCTGAGGGAAGGCTCCGGGGAGCCCCGGACAATACAGGTTTGGTGTGTCTGTGCAGGATGCACAGCCCCCACCCCTTTCCTGAGGCTCCTCCTGGCGTGGAGAATAGCAGGAAACTCCAGTGGCCTTAGGAGTAAAGGCCACTGCATTACCTTGTCTTAAAAACCTAAGCCCGAGGCATTTCCCAATACTGGAAATTTTCGGAAGGAAACCAATACTCGGTGACTTCAGCCCTCCACCCTGCGCCTGAAGTCCTGAAGTTTGGGCAAAGGCATCTATGTCCCGACCTCTGTGCCGCTGAGAGGTGACCAGTGCAGAGAGGAATACATTAAGTCAGTATTGACCCAGGGTGCCAGGACTCCCCTTCTTGGACTGGGACCACAGCATAAGACACACAGCTGCGTTGCTGCGGGTTCACCTATCCTATTTGAAAAGTTGACGTAGCCGAGCCACTAGTTTCTCTTTGGGCTGCAGGTTTAACAGCCAAATGGACTTGGGCACCATGATCGCCGTCACTAGCCTGCTCCACGCTTCGGGATGCGCAGTCTTGCAGCGCCAGGCCCGGGCATCTCTCTGGACGCGTCGAGCACTGACACTGCTTCCCGCTCCTGTCACCGTACTAAAGTTAGAGGGGGAGGAGTGGAGCAGGTCACGCCCCTCTCATGCTTTACAGGTCGCCTCTCCAAGGCCGAAAGACGCCCTAATCTTAGGTTTCTGTGCACTAACACACCACCAACTCACTACGGTCCCTTCTCCCTTCTTCCTTTGAGGGGCGGCTGGCCCCAGCGCCCTTGGGGTGGGGCAGTGGTCAGGACACGCCCCTTCTGACCCCGCCCGGAGGGGGAGGTGCGGGGCCTTGGAGCTCATAGCCCTCCTCCTAGCCCAGAGCTGCCGGGAAGCCTCGCAGGGCTTGCTGGGTTGCGGCTCCTGTCGGAAGATAACGCCTGTAGCCTGATTTATGGATCCGAGGCCCTAAGAGTCAGCGAAGACCGCTGCTTTTAGGGTCGGAGTTTCTTGTAAGGAGACTGCTGCATCAGACTTGGAGCCCCTGAGTTTCTACAAGCTCTCTACTACCAGATCTTGCTTTCCCTCCTCTTCTGGCTAAAGTTTGCCAGTTTCCGCAGGCTATTACACATAAGGCCAAGCCATGGGGCGTTCCACTTTCCTCAAATGTAAACTAGGCTTTCTGAAACTCACAGTTCTCTCCAATTAAAAGCCTATTCAGGTGCTACTTGGCTTATGGCCTGTCAGGCTTGGTCGCAGCAAGCCACTTAACTGGCCACAAACTGGCAGTGTCCTCGAAGTGCCCAGGTGATGGGCACTCTTATGAGGCCCCAAAGAATCGAGCTTATAGTTTTCCTCGCTTTTTTTTTATTATTCACAAGACTGAGATTGTTTAAAGGTCATAACTTATATGAAAATAAGCTACATTGAAATAAATTAAACACAACGGAGACGTGCTTCCGACATGGCTCAGGTAGGATATACAAGCCCAGGAAAGAAAGCCAGGCAAAGGCAAGTGAGCAAATTCCTAGACTGCTCAAAAAACAAAACAAAACAAAACAAAAAAAAACAAAACCAAAAAACCGACTGCTCTGCACTCAACTCAAAAAGCCAGAATAGAAACAAACAAGAAAATGAGGTTAAACCGCAGTGTTCTTGGGTCTCCCGTTTACCTTTGGGAAAGTATGGGAAGTGGTCGCTGAAGGAGACAGTACAGTGGTGGTTTTGTTTCATCTGGAAAGTGTAAGTGGAGAGGTTTGATCCTATCCCTTTCCAAACACTGCAGCTGAGATCCAGTCTATATAGAGATCTATGTACAAAGTAGGGTTGTATAATAAATATTTAGTGTATCTTCTGGTGTGGCTGTAGCCCCCTTTAAGCTGGTCTAATGAATATACTCTCATTTTGTTTGGGATGTCCACATCTGGGAGGTGCCTCTGAGTTCTGCTTTAAAGAGTGGAGTCTGACACGGGTTCCCTCAAGTGTTAGGGCCTCTCCACGGTGGTGTCCACCCTGGCTGGGCCCTCAGGGTCGGGCCTGCTCCAGCTGCTGGTGTTGACTTCGAATAGCGAACCTGCTGACATGGACAGGGATGGGGACTACGATCTTGGGGTTCCGAGAGGGCTCCCCCGTCTTGGAATTGGCGTTGCCTGCCTTGACACGTTTCCACTTGGCCCGGCGGTTCTGGAACCAGATTTTTACTTGCACCTCGCTGAGTTTGAGGGCATGGGCGATCTGTGAGCGCTCGGTCAGGGAGAGGTACTTTTTGCAGTGGAATTCCTTCTCCAGCTCCAGCAGCTGCTCGCTGGTAAAGGCAGTCCGCCGCCGCCGGTTCTTGCCTGTGGACGTGGTGCTACCTGCCGCACCGCCGCTCTGCGGGGTCTCCTCCAGTGCGTGGCCGGGGTCTTCTTCCTTATGAGCAGTCTGGCCAGGCAAATTGTCATCTGAGCTGTAATCCACATCGCTCTCCAGAGAGAAGCTCTCCTCCTTGCCCTTCGGGTCATCTTCCACCTTTGACTCGTCTTTCCCTTGCCCTCGGACAGCCCCGACTGAAAGCAAAACCAAACGGCATTTTATTACATTTTGAACACTGCCTTCCCTAACCCCTTCCCACTTGGGCGCCTCACCCCTATCCCCCCACCCCCAGCAGATTGTCTTTCTATCACATTAACACATTGCGATTTCCTGGCCTTTGAGGAGTGGGGGGAGCGTGAGAAAAAGCTCAAAGGAGAGGAGACAGCAGAGGCGACGGCCCTTTGCCCAGAACCATCACTCAAGGGGCTGCCATATCTCCTGCGCACCCTTCCAGCCTCTAACAGCTTAAGTAGCAGGATGCTGCTTGGACCTCAGGCCCAAGGGAACGTTCCCTTTGTTTCCCCGGGGTTCAGGGCTGTTTGAAGACCAAGGGAGGGTTCATGAACCTCCCCACCACCATCTGAACACTAAAATTAAGTGAACCTCAATTTCACAGCAGAAGGAGTGAGTAGCGCAGATGCCAGACAGCAGTTTTCTTGAGACAGATCGTTTGTGTCACCTTAGGAAGTCCCCCACCGTATAGTCCTAGCAGTGTGTACACACACACACACACACACACACACACACACACACACAGTCCCGCAGGAATCTGGTTCTCTTAGACGAGCAGAGAACCTAGTGAAGATATTTTAGTCTGGACTCTTTTGGGTACATGAGCAACTGAAAAAAAGAAAAACAGCCCAAATATGCCTCTCTTTAAGGTTGCAACACATCAAGGACCCTCAGTCACCATAGCGTGTGTGTGTGTGTGTGTGTGTGTGTGTGTGTGTGTGTGTGTGTGTGTGCGCGCGCGCCAAACGCGACACCAGATGTGTGACCTGGAGCAGCTAGCAGGAAAGCGTTAAACGCTATCTTCCCCCATGATCCTGCTTGTTGCTTGGCGTTAAATGCCCCATTGGGAAGCTCCGGTGGGCATCACCGCAACTCCTCCAGCTATTCCCGCGGAGGTCGGGCGGGGGCGCGGCCTCGTCCCCCGGGTCTCGGCGGGAACCCAGAGCTGGCCCGCCCCCACTCCCTCCCGTCCCCGCGTTCCGGCTGCGCGCGCCGCCGACTCACCGAGCGACGCTTGCACCGCTTCGGCCGCAGAGAAGGCGAGCAGCGAGCCCTCCTTGGCCAAGAAGGCTTTGCCGTCCTCCGTATCGGCTTGGAGCGCCTCGGATTTGTCGAAGTTGCCGCCTCCAGGCAGCGGCTGCGGAGCGAACTTGCGGGCGGCGGCCGCCTCTTGGTGCTGGGGCGACGCAGAGAAGCCGCCGGGCAGCGTGGCCATGAGAGTGGAGGTGAGCGCCATGCCCTGCGCCAGGCTGGAGCAGAAGCCGGTGGGCAAGCTGGGGATCTGGTGGTGAGGGTGCGCGGGCGGCAGCGCGGGCTGTAGCGCTGCCTGGGGCAGCGCGGGAGGCGGCGGCGGCGGTGGCGGCAGCACCACCGGCCGGTAGGGCATAAACATGGGGTAGCCGGTGTAGACGAAATGGCCGGGACTGGGCTGCGGCGGGCTGCCGATCAGCGAGTCTATGCTGAAGGCGGTACTACTCCCCAGCGGGCGCTGCATCATCATCAGCGACGGCGGGAACGCTGCGCTCATAGACGCGTTCGGGAGAAGCCAGGGAGAGACGAAAAGTCCCCGCGCCCCGCCGCCGCCTGGAAGCCCTCCGGACGCTGGGAGTACCACCGGGAACTCCGGGCAGGGGCCGAGCGGTACCCAGAGCGCAGACCACGACGCCCCTCAGTGCGGGACCCACAGCATACCCGGCCTGCGCGGGTGCAGCCGCTGAGCGCGGTGAGGCCGTGCGCCCTAGGTGGAGAGGGCGCCGGGGACCTCGCGTTCGCCGGAGCCGCTCCCCGCTGTTAGCCCGTCGGAACGCGCGCGCGTCGCGTCTGCAGCTCTCGGCTCAGCTACCAACAGTGCGTGCGTCCGTCTGTCCGTCTCCGAGTCCGTCTTCTCCCACGGGCGGCTGGGGAGCGCGCGAAGCCGGCGCACTTGTCTCTGGCGGGCGCCGCCAGCACCTTTAAATCGCGCTCCTCTTTCTCATTCACATTTTGCCTGCTGCCCAGCCGAGCTCGTGTCACGTGGGGCCGAACGCCAACTCCTATTCGCTATTCATTGGAAGGCGGGGCGAAATTAGGGCTCCGCCCCCTTTACCCAGGCCGGCTGCAAGCGGGCTGCGGGCGCCACCGTTGGAGCGTGCTGGCCTGGGAGCTGGAGCCCATTTATCGCGCGGAGCAAACTTAAGAGGGACCCTTGCTATCTACCCGACTCAGACCTTAGAGTCCCTGACATCCCTGTGGAGGCCTCCTGAGAGGCGTCTTGAAGCTGGCACCCGCCATCGATGGGCCGGGAGTGTTTTACTTCCTTATGGTCACTACAGCAGAACCCTGTGTGATGCTCACCTTAATCATGGGTGCTCTGGTTGTGCCTAGGGTCCGGGCAAGGTCTCCGGGTTGCTTTTAGGGTCTTGCCTCTGTAGGTCTGCTCCCAGAGGCGCGCCTGGGCCTGTGAGCCCTTGCTCACACTACACGGAAGCTGCAAGGTTGCTTGCGGCCCGCTGGTGGCAGGGCGGTCAGGCTGGTGGTCTCCCCCATTCCTGGTTGGACCCTCCGCGAGCTATTCTTGCTCATTTTTCATGACATTCTTAATCATCGCACCTATTTACCCACTTTGCCAGTGTGCACCAAAATAACAGCCACGATAATTATGATAATAAAGCGAGTCTTTTATCTGCTCCATCTTCAGGGAGGAATGGGGGGGGGTTCAACGCCTCTGGATTGTATAACGTGAGATTATCCTGATGAAAGCTTTATGATGTTTGCTCAAATAAAAGCTGCGTTTTGTAAATAGGCACTAATTAAGCACGTTGGCAACGGAGGGAGCTCTCACCCTGGCTCTGCGCAGCGCGAGGACTCCTGGGCACGCGGTTCCCCTTTGCGTACTGCTGGATGGAGTTGAGTCCCTCAAGATATTTCCCCCGTTTTCGACTATGGTAAACAGCCGGGAATTTGGGAGTTAGGAGATTGGAGGGATTGCAGCAAAAGGAAAGTCTTTTGGGATCGTTTCACGGCCGAAGGCAGACCCTACCAAGCGCGCGGGGCTTCCTCGGGTCCCCGGTCCTGTTCTTCAAATTCCATGGTCTAGACGTCCTTCCGGAACTGCTGACAGCACCGGGCCAAGGAGCAAAGAGGGCATTGTTACATAGGCCATTAAAAATCAGTTCACCCGGAGGAGCTCTGGTTGGGGAGTTGGACCATGTTGAACCTGTATTATGTATCACAAGCACATTTAATTGGAAGATAAAGATAAATCGATCTTTATGAATTTATCGACCCGATTCTTTGAAGCTCTTCTTTCTCGCTCTTCCTCTTTCTCCCGCTCTAAGCCCAAGGTCCCCCGGGGACGTCTCAATCCTAGAGCATCTTCTCGGGCCAAGAGTCTTGCCAGAGAGCAACTGCCCACCCAGAGAGGTAAGATGGGAGGGTGAGTCCTTCGCGTCTCTTGGCCAGGAAAGAACTCGCTGGCCCGGCTGCCAGCCGTCCTCCTCTCCCACCAGTGTCCCCTCCCCTCCCCTCCATCACCCGGACAAAGACATCTCAAACGCCTTTCCTCACTCCGGGCCGCAGTAATAGATGGTTTCGGCAGCAGGCGGTTTGAAAGGAATTCATTAGGGCGCTGCCTCTATTGCGTCCCTTCACTTCACGCCCAGACCTCGAGATGGCTTAGGCAGTGTGAGGGGAAATTAATTCCCTTTGGGATACACGGGAAGGAGGTGTCTGTGGGCTCCTCAAGCTCTAGCCCCAGTTTGCCCACAAAAGAGGATAATCGAAGCCCAAGGCAAAAGGCTGGTTTCTTCATGAGCATAATAAATACTCCCTCTTATTATGAGATACTTACAGTGACAGTCTCCAGTGCTATCACCTTGTTGTTATTCGCTCTCCCCCACCCCAACTTCCTGAATAACGGCTTCCTTGATTTACGTAGCTACAGCCAGGGACCTTCGCGCTTGCCTCCGAGAGGACTGTGTGAGCAGTTACTCATTTACCTGGTTCCTCCGGCTTCCACTTTGCTCTTTCACTGTAAAAAAAAATATTGTTGTAGAGACTTCTGTTTACACCCAGAAAAAGGGAAAGACAGGGATCCCTTTGACTATTTTGGTAATTCCACACTTAAAGTTCAGCAGGAAGATTGAGGTCCCTTGAATTATAGACGCACTTGAAGTAATTTGATGGCATATTATTTGTGTCCATAAATTGCCACGAAAAGTATTGACTGCAGGAGTTACAATGCTAATCTTTTATTAGTGAGTTCAGATAATTTTTCATCGATACGAATTTTATTTACTAGTGTGCTTTTCCCGAGTGCTTGCAGCAATATTTTTCTCATCTAATGCTTATCAACTGCTTAGAAAATGACTGTTTGCATCATAAAAGGATCCTTGTGTTTTGGCGTGATTAACAAGCTCCATTTCCGGACACTTCAGTTACTTGCAAAAAGCGCTGCGAGCCTGGGGGCTGCGGATAACAAAAGCTTTCGGAATCCTGACGGCGTTGAAGAGATTTATACACGAGGATCGACAGGTACGGGGATCTGTCCCTCGAATTCCTACCTGCCTAGCTCCGAACTGCCTCAACCGCACAGTCCTTCCAGACTGGACTCGGCCCCGCTGCGCGGGAAAACCACCCAGCTCAGATCTTAGTAACTAGGCTCGGAGAGCCCCGCCCCCCTCCAATTAGGAAAAAGGTTGGGCGCGCGGGAAGGGAGAGCTAGGCTCCCCAACTCCAGTTAACTTCTGCGAACTTTTTCTCTGGAAGCATCCCTCACAGATGAAGATAGCCCAGCCCCGGAGGTATTTTACTGCTGCCAAGAGAGTGTCAGTATTGTATTAAGCCACTTACAAAGTGGCTTAGACGTTCAATAAAAGCGATGGTAATTAAGTTGCTCCACGCTTGTGGGCTGTCCGATCCAGCCTTTGCACACAGGTGTGTGAAAGCTAAGCACAAAATGAGAACCGCACAAGTAAATGAATATTCTTATTACCTGGAGGCGGAAGCGTCGTGCGGCTTCGAGGGGGCGGCGAGGGCCCTCCGGTCTCTGTTGGATGTCGTGTGGAGAAACCTTGCAGGGCCTCGCACAGGAGGGGCTCTCCCGCCAGCAGCTCAGACCGAAGCTTCAGGCGGGGGTTCTCAGGCAACTCCTGTTATTTTTTATTTAGAGGGATGTTGAGTGGCCCGATGCTTCCGTCATTGCCGCAGTTCTAGCTCCTGGCCATAGTTGGGAAATAACTTGAGATGCGTTTTATTTATGGCGGGGCAATTGGAATTCACACCCAGCTAACCTAGCGTCGAGCTTCCCCAGGCCAAGGCGTACTTACAAAGGGGTACTTGTGTAAAATTCCCCATCAGACACACCAATTTGCAAGTAGCAGAAAGCATTGAAGCCTCATCTTTTTAAACTATTTTATTCAGGTTTTTTTTTTTTAAATCTGAAAGCCCAAAATAGACTCCATGTGGTTCTAAGTGAAGTCAGCCCTTGGCTGGCTTTGAAATAGCTCCTGCAATTATGTAAAAGAGCCATTCACCAACAGGACGGAATTAAAAGGGATCTTGCCCGCTTCCCTTTCACCGCCAGCCTCTCATGTTTGGCTTTTCAAAGAGCTTCCAACACGATGTCTTTCTCCAGGACAAAAGGCAGAACAAAAAAAGTCCCCAAACTTGTAAATTGAACGTCAAGGGAACTTTAAACAATTTAAAACCCATAAATAATGATAAAGGGGACCTGGCAAAAAAGGCAAGCCCATTCAATTAATAGAGTTTCCCAAGCAAAGATCAAGTGGTGTATAAAATAAAAGTCTTCGCTTTCTTTATTCTGCTCCTTGACCATGCAGAAAGCAGGACAGGGGGTTTTCTAAAGTGCCCTGAAGAAGAAACACTTCCCGGGACAGTGTGTGCTGCGGACATTCTTATGTAGAAAACTTTGTTTTTGTCCCCATCCTCAAAGTAGCTGAAACAAAACCACTGCTATCCAGAAATGGGAAGGGGAGGGGCTTTTATTTTCCTCGGTTTTAAAAATGATTTATTTATTTATTTATTTTTATTCTGGAAGCTGTAGAAAAAAAAAAGTGGTCTCCAAGACTGAGAACTGTGACCTTCACACCTGTGCTGCTCTACGGATCTCAGAGGGACAGGCTGAGCGAGTCACACAGGCGTGGTGATCCTCATGGGATCTGCTGACCATGATTATGTTATATGCTTTTGGAATTACCCAGCTGCGGGCATGAGGGTTGGACAATGCACCCCGGCTACATGGTGCACTTTGAATTCATTACCGGCTCTCCAGTCGCGGCTGAATTTCCCTGGTGGAGACCCCAGGGTGCGAGGACTTAAGTGGGGTTCCAGTTCTTTCCCCTCTTTGTTCCTAACGATGTGGACTGTGACCCCGGGGGAACAGTAGCTCAGAGCGTTTGTCCTGGAGTCTGGGAGTCCTTGATCACTGCGCATCTCCTCGGAAGGGCTCAGCTCACAAAGGGAGGCAAATGTTCGATTGCCCCCGGACTCGCAGCCAGGGAAGGGGCAGCGCGATGCAAAGGCCTGGCAGTGGACTTTTGCCCAGGAGTTGAGGTTAAGTGGGTGTAGGCCTTCCAGGCAGCGATTGGAGAAGATAGGAGGATGCTTGGGAGAAAGGCACTGGCCAGCAGGGGGGCTCTTCTCACCTGGCTTTATCTCCCATCTGCTCCCTGAGCCCCACCTATCGGAACTTCAAACGTACCCCCACCCACCCCCCAGCCAGCCGGGGCCAGGCTTTCATCTCTCGCACAGCAGGCATTGTTTGCAGGACTTCACAGAGATGCTAATCCGGGGGCCTAGTGAAGGGCAGCCGGGAAGTGCAGAGGGCACCGAGGGGTGAGAGGGTGCTTAGCCTGGGCCATCGCCGTCCTGGCAGCCCTCCTGCAGAGCTGGGGTCAGCTCTAGTAGGAAAGCGTTGGGGGCACAGTGATGGACTTGAGCTGGATACAACTGCCATCCAAGGCAGGCTCTAGGAAGAGCTAGGAAAGCTAGAAATCTGCTCCGGGCCCCTCGAGATTCCAGTTCTCCGGGAGTGGTAGGAACGACCTCTGGGGCTGAGGACCAGCCAAGGATCTAGATACATCTTTTCCAGAGCCTAAATCCTGAGGGTCCCCTCCACCACAAACCAGAGGTCTCTGGGACACCCTGCCACCCTTCCTCCAAACCCCTGGCCAACCTGCCTTGCCCTCAGAGTATCATTTGGAAACTTCTGGTAAAAGGGTACTAGATTGGCAGTTGCCCACATCAGGGGCACCCTGTCATTGAACTTTTGCAGTCCCAATAAGCAACAGCGATTGCTGTAACTAGGAGCTCTGAAAGCAAAGGCAACATTCACCCCCCACACATACCCCCGCCACACACACCTCAGGCCCCTGGTTAGTGTCTTTGGATAAGAAGCTGACCCAGAAAGGATGTCGTCACTAGAGAGAGACACGATGTTGTGTATGGATAAAGGTTGACAAAGCAGATGGGAAAGATGGATGTTTCTCCGAACCAGAAAATTCCAGGTCTGGCAGGTCTGACATTGATCCAAGCAGGCCCAGTGACCCCAGCCTACTGAAGTCCCAAAGGGCAGTTGTCACTTCAGCACACTCAGAGAAGCCAGACCTGAAATCCCAGCACTCAGGAGTCTGGGGCAGGAGGAGAGTTGCAGAAAACGTAAAAACCAAACAAGGAAAGACAAACGAAGTTTCCCAGAGAACCTGTCATCTTAGGTGAGAGGAAGAGGGGTGGCCATATCTTAATCAGAAACGGCAAAGGGAGACAAGTGCTACCCTGCTTTAAAGGAATGCTATGCTTAAAGCAGAGCACCAGGGGAGGTACAGATGCTCATTCTGAGACCTTTGGGAGGTGGGGTCAACGTTGAAAGTATCCAGGGTTGATCTTTACTGTTGCTGGCTAAAGCTCCCCAGAACGGATACCAGAAAAGGTGGTTAGTTCAAGTTGGCTGCCGTTTCTTTCAGATGTTTGGACCTTTCACGTGGTCCAGCTTCTGAAGGCAGGTAAGGACCATGGTTTCTCAAGGGATCAAGCCATACCCTTTACTGAGGAAGGCCTCAGTCCCTGGAAGGCCTCAGTCGTGGAGGGTTGAGACCAGTAAAAGCAGTCACTAGCTCTAAAAGGCGGAGGTTAGAGCGCAGGAAGGCCAACCTGCTGTTCTGAGATCTGAAATTGCCCCAGCGCATGTTTCCCAATTGCTGGCAATGGGTGGCAGAAATCGCTGGGTTTGTGACATCTTGGTTTGGGAGCACAGAAGGTTTGAGTTTTTCTCTGGTGGAACAAATGCTGAGGGCTCCTCCCACCCCATGCTGAGGGCTCCCCCTTATCCTGAGGACACCCCCCCATGCTGAGGGCTCCCTTCTCCACCCCCTCCCCAACCCCCGTGCCACTGCAGGCAATTCCATGGCCCTAGGGTGTGGTTTCCAGTTCCCAGATTTCAGGGATTTAAGAAACCAAAAGACCAGGGTCCAGATCCTACCACCCCCAGAGATTGTTCAGCTGGGGACCAACTTGCTCGAGGGCGACAGAACAAATGACAAGTGGAGGGGACAAGGGGGCAGTTTCTCTAATCACAGCCAGAAGAAGGTGGACAACTTCAGAACTCACACTCCTTCCCAGGAGCACTCGAAGGTTTAGTATCCTGGTTCTCTCTGTGTGTGTGTGTGTGTGTGTGTGTGTGTGTGTGTGTGTGTGTGTGTGTGTGTGTGTGTGAAAGAGAGAGAGAGAGAGAGAGAGAGAGAGAGAGAGAGAGAGAGAGAGGAGAGTTGAGGATATGGTATTTTCTCTTAATGATTCAAAGTTTGCCATCTAGTATTTAGTGGACTTGTTTACATGACTGTCATTTCTCCTCACAGCGCCTTTACAACCTACACCCGATACTGAGGCAGGCCACACTCAGGCAACTGCTAAATGCAGCACGTAGCTCCTTCTGGGGTCTGTGGTGGTGTTGGAGGCCTTGGGTAACCAGGTCCAGCAGCAATGTAGACCCACAGTCTGGCAGGGATGAAGGACTTTACAGGGGTCTCTTGGAACCCCTGCTTCCCGCTCTGCTTCTTCTCCTCAGCAAAGGGGCAGAACTAGTCTTCACTGGAAAGGAGTCAGAGTCAGAAGCAAACCAGTGTGTCCCTGTCTGTGCAAACCATCTGTATCTGGAAGTCTGAGATAGTGAGCACGAAGGAGGGGACATTGGACCCTGTGCTCAGAAAACAAAGGTGACTGGCTACTATGTGACCAGATTGATGTTTCCCCGACCTGGGAGGCTTCTCACTTTCTCTTTGTATCCCATGCCTGCCTATTTATTTATTTATTTATTTATTTATTTATTTATTTATTTATTTATTTATTTATAGAATCTGAGTGTTTTGGAATTGGTTTCTATTGTATCTTGACTATTATAACTGCCCACCCACCCCCAGTTTCTTGTAGAACCCCTTAGGGCACTAATAGCAAGGAATAAATAGCAAGGATTAATCAGAAATCCCTAGACTCGAGAGAATAAAATTCAACTTCTCTCTCTCTCACACACACACACACACACACACACACACACACACGCGCACACACGCGCACACGCACGCACGCACAAAGCAGGTGCCAAACAGACTTAATTCAATATATTGTAAAACTCTTTGGATATTACATTTTTTATATAGAGCGAGTTAAAGAATTTACTGTGCAATCCTATTTTCCCATCTGCATTTTATTTATTTATATTTTATTTTATGAATATGGCTGTTTTGCCTGCAAGGATATCTGCCCTCCTAGAGTGTGCCTGGTACCCTCAGAGTCCAGAAGAGGGTGTGGTATCACTTGGAATTGGAGTAAGCCACCATGTGGGTGCTGGGAATTGACCCTGGGCCTTTTGGAAGAGCAGCCAGCGATCTCAACCAGTGAGCTCTCGCTCTCTTGCCCCACATTAGATAGTCTAGTTTTAATCATCTTGAGGTATTTCGTATCTACAAACTGGACACAAATGTGTATAGTGGGTTTTGGTGAATTAGTGACAGGCCAGTGAGCACCTACGTTTATTTAGTCGGTTTGCCTATGGAGGTTAGATGGCACCTTGGAGGACTGGTCCTCCTGCGAATCGAAGTCAGGTCACCCATCTTGGCTGCAAACACCTTACTGGCTGAGACACCTTGCAGGCTCAGCAAGCAGTTTTATTTAACGCTTCCCAACGTGCTAAACATTTGATGGAGGATCTCCTGGGCGTGCAGTGCGCCCCCTATGGACCTCATAAGCAACGGCATTTGCTCTAGAGCTGTTGGGGTTTTGTGATTCCAGGAAGCAGAAGGACCCGGGAAAGTCCTCCTGGACCCACAAAGGCAGAAGCGTCGGTCGTATTTATGTCTACAGTTGGACAAGACAAAAATACTCGCAATTTCTTTTTATTTAAAACGACTAGGCCACAAGAGAAGCCTGTATCACAAACGTCCCTGCATGCACATGGCGTAAGAAAGGCTAGATTTCGGATGTGCTGGTAGAAATCACTCTGACTTCCTGTAAATTCCGTGTAAGGTTCTCCCGAGCAGGTCCTGGAAGCAGCTTGTTTTGAAAAGTCTGCGGTCTGGGCCTGTGCATCTGGATGGTCAGCTGACCTCATCCAGCCTCTGCAGCTCCATCTTCACAGTGGGCCGGTATTCCAGATTGCTCTCACAACCATGGGACAATGTCACTAAACGAGGATAATTAGTACAGTTGTTGGATCACAGTTTGTCGTGTGTCCTGAGCGTTGGCTGCTGGTGAGCATAGCTAATGGGGTGTTCCACGCCAGGCCGGGTTTTACAGAGTGCTGGGTGCACCTCTAGTCCGTGTGAGGGCAAGGCCTTAAGAAACATTCCACAGGTCACCAAATGGTCCCAGATACAGCTTGGTATTTAACCACCCACGACGCCTCCAGGGCAGGGATGGGTGGGTGGGTGGGGAGAGGCCCCGAAGCTCCGCCCCCGGGTAGGCGCATCCTGGGGTGGAGACTCAGGCGCAGAGGTCTTTGCAGCCCCGGGAGCGGCCCCTGCTGTCTGCTCCTGTCATTAAGTTTAACCTCTGAGTACAAGTCACTGCCTTTCCGAGGGAGATGGCTTCGATGTCTTGTCTCATTCGCTTAAAATAACAGATCTGCGGTTGGGGATTTAGCTCAGTGGTAGAGCGCTTGCCTAGCAAGCGCAAGGCCCTGGGTTCGGTCCCCAGCTCTGGGAAAAGAAAAATAACAGATTTGCAAAGTCTTGGGATGCTAAACCTCAAACGCATCCGTCTTAGGGGCAGGGGACCGGCACCCTGTGCTCTTTGGACTCCTGCTGAGCTCCATACTCCGTCTCCCCAGCGCCACCGCCTCAGTGCCACCCTGTTTCCGGAGAAGGAGGGGAGGCGGGGCGAGTGAAGCGAGGGGTGGGGCCGGAGGACCTTTGAGGGACGGAGTTGACCTCGCCCACTGTCCTGCCTGGGGTAGGGGGACGGGAAAAGGGTTGCTGTGGTCACGTGACCATGACTCGTCTGCGCCCCCTGCCTGCCGCAGTGGGAATCAACCTTTAGGGAATCAAGGAGAGGAGGGTTCCAGCCACCGCCGGACGAGGCTCCCAGTACTGGGTACTCAGATCTGAACAGCACACACTACATTTCCACCGGAACATTTATTTACCTAGGCTTTTCTTTTCTTCTTTCCTTTCCTTTTTCCTTCTGCTTTCTTTCTTTCTTTCTTTCTTTCTTCCTTCCTTTCTTTCTTCCTTCCTTTCTTTCTTTTGGAAAGGAGCAAACATCCCAGTTTTAATGCGGCTCAATTATCTCGTTTACACGACGTAAAATGTTCTCTTTAACTCATTTCAATCTAGTAAATATGCTTCAGCAAGTAGCTAATTTTTCAAGGATGGCTTTGCCTCGCCATTTGCATATAAAGCGCTTTGGGGCCTAGTCTGTCTCTGAGGGGTGAGGGTGGTGGTGGTGGAGAGAATGTTGTTAGCAGTAGGCGCTCCTCCTCCAGGTAGGGCACCTAGGTTTGAAGTCCTGGCCTCAAGAAGGCGCTGTGCTTGGCTGGGGTGCCTGGGGGGAAGGGCAGCTCCTTTCCTCCCCTTCTTCCAGTGAGGCCTCAGTCCCGGACCTCCTGGTCCGGAGGAGAGGGCGCCTCCCCCACTGGGTGCCACCAGGCAAGTGAGGGTCGGGGACACATTTATCCTCAAGTGCGTTTATTAAATCGCATCTGGAGATGGATGGACGTGGATAGCAGAGAGGAAATCACAGGGCTCAGTTGAGCAATCTTCTGGCTTTAAATTCCGAATAAAAGTCTGGAATATTCCCGGGTCAGAGGGGCACCGTCTCATTAAAACCACTCTCGTCCCGAAACTGCAATGCAGGCATTAAAGTGCAGTATTTTTCAATTAGAGCTGACGAATTCAATCAAAATTCCATAGATTAGGATGAAATGAGGCATGGGTCATTTACAGGGGAATTTAATTGCCGAGCCATTAGACAAATAGTATATTTGCCATTCCCGCGTTATCCATCATTTTCGACATCAATACCAGGGCCGCATCTCCCCGTCCCGCGGCCGCCCGGCGTCGGCTGTAAACACTCCCTTCCCCGTATCTTCTGATTATATCTGATTTCATTTAGGGCCATGGGGGATTATAAATGTTCACGCAATCAAGTTCATTAGGACTTCAAATCGCATTTCGGTTTAGGGTGGCTCCGCCGCTGTGCTCCGAGCTCTTCCCCAACCCCAGCGCGAAGCTCGCTGTCATCCTCTGCAGGCGCAAGCGTCACCTCCTTTTGTCTTTCTGACACCCTATTCCCGAGGCCTGGGAGCAGCTGGGACACCCCACCTCGCAGATCGGGACCACGGCAGGCTGGGCTGGACCCCTGCACCCCAGACCCTCCAGCAGGAGCTTTGCAGACTTTGGGAGACCCCTCCGCCACCCTCATCCCGGTGTTGCCCAGTGAAGCCCCCTCTCCGCCCCCGCGGCCCGGGGCGCTCAGGAGCGCAACGCCTGGGATGCGCGATCAGAGCGCTCCCCGCGTGTTCGCGTAGCGCGAGTGCGTGCAAGCTCCGTTTCTCCAGCCTCAACCGGCGCAGCGGGAAGCGGATGGATCTCCCAGGTCCGGAGACATACGAATGCAGGCCTCTGAGCAGCCCCACTGACACTAGGGACCCACACAGTCCCCTCCCCTCCCCCAAGCCTGTTTTTTTTTTTTTTCTTCATTCCAAGGACTCGGGTGGAGGCGGTACCCAGCGGAGCGGTTCTCTGTTCCTATTAGCAAACCCGGGAGACAAAGGGGGAGGCTCTTTAGCGACAAGAAAGGCTCAAGATATCCCTTCCAGCGCAGATGAAAAATAATAGCTTAATATTAACGGCTTCTCATAAAAATATACTTTCACAGAGATACAGTTACAAGAAGAAAACCCCCATTTTATCCCCGTGTTTTGCTCTCATCGCTGTTAGCTGCCTGAGTAATTTAATTGGAATAGAACGTGAGAAATGTGTCATTTTTGAGGAACTTATGCATCGCTTCCTAGAAATCTCATTGTGTTAACTAGGAGCCTACTGCGTTCTGTTTAGAAGCCGTAATCACATTTTTATGTGTCTGTATTACTCGTTAATGTGACCTCCTGTCTTTAGCAGATTAAAACAAATGTTCTCTTCATAACAAGTGCATCAAACTCCGGCTTACATCAGATACACGGGAGACCCTGTTTTTCAGACTCGCCAACTTTCTTCAGAGCAGGGGAAAGGAAATCTGAAGGGGGGCGGGAAGCGCCTACCAAATGAATAATTACACACCAAATTAAAACCCGGCATTAAATGCGCTTAACAGCAATACTGCGCTCTCAATTCTGTTTACTGCTTACAAATTGCATTACAAAAGAATCTACGCTTTTTATTGGAGTGATTAAGCAAAGAGTCTTAGGACTGCAGAAACACGATTCTGGGAGATTAGATGGGAGCTGCAAGCCCAGCCACTTACATCACAACGGGGAATGCATAATTTTGTTAAAGCACACGTTTAACACCCAAATGAGGATCGGGCCGTCTTTATGGCACAATTAAAAAAGTCAACTGAAAATCATATTTATTTATAAACACCTCGCCTATACAACGTGCATGTTTAATACAAAGGAAGCAAGCAATTTCGCAATTAATATGCTAATTATTGATTTGTTAAATTGCGCCCCGCGATTCAATCTATAGGCGACTTTATGGATCTATCGTTCCCCCCCCCCCCCCCCCCGGACTGTCTTCTCTTCAGCAGGTAGGCTAAAACGTTGGCTGTTTTCTTCCTGTCTCCACTGTGGGCGGAGCAGGCCGGAGGGCCGGGGTGAGAGAGTTTGCTAATGGCGCCACCTGCAGGACTCGACGAGAAGGACGTTCCCCATCTCTGTAATTCTTCACAGGACTCTGGGCTCTTGTTTCAGTGTAGCAATGGAACTAAAACAATGGAATGTTTATGTCATCACTGAAACACCGGGGCATTCAAGACAAATCCCAGAGTTTTCAGAATATTTTGATGCTGGTAGATGACGCTTAAGTCCTGGCGATAAGATGGAGTGTTGACTAGAACGGAAACGTTTGGACTTTGCAGCTACACCTGGAAGATTTTACTAAAGAAATAATTTATCTTTAAACAAAGATTTATTTTTATTTTTAATCAGGTGTAAGTGTGATATCACGAGTACAGATGCTCCTGGAGGTCCAGAGGGGAGCCTGGAATCCCTTGGAGTTACAGGCAGCTGTGAACCACCAGACATGGGTGCTGGTGTCTGAACTTAGGCTGCAAGTGCGGCCTGTGCTTAGCCACCGAGTCTCCTCTCTGTCTTCTAATTTATCTTTCAAGCAATGGGATAAAAGCGCCAATATTCCTATCATGTGGTCTTGAGGCAGATTTTAATAACCAAGGTTCTAGGGACTGAAACACTGGTCAGGTGCCCCTTAGTAGATTGGGAGGGCTGGGTGGTTGGAGCCAACTGGATGGTTCTCCAAGCCCATATTTCAGGAATAGTAATTACTGTAGTGGGTAGGTGTTCTCTGCAGAAGTTCCACAGCCTGCCCCCTTCCCCTGCCCCCAGCATGTGCCCGAGGGTTAACTCAGAGGCTGGGAATCTGATGGTCCGCATTTGCTGAGATTAGCAAGCGCCCCTTAGATCTCCAGAGCCTGTACTTTTCATTTCTCTGCAGTTCATGTGGAATCCATGATTATTACCTGTCTTTAAATTAAACTGACACTTACACTCTACCAAGATGCCCAATGCCGCACCCGGAATTTCAAATGAGCACGTCTCATGGTGCCTGCTTGTGTACTGATTGTCCCCGGGCTTGGGCTGTGCTGAGGCCCAGCTGTGACCATTTCCCTCCATCCAGGGGATGCTACACTTGCAGAGGTCCACCTCCTCAGGGCTGATGGCAGAGAGACCGGCCTGTGTGTTTCTGGGTTCAACGCGGTCAAATAACCAGACGTAGTCAATGGAAGCCGGAGAAAGATGGGCCTTTTCGTCTCCTTTTTACATACGTAGCAAAGAAAAGGACCCCTTCCACGTGAATTTGAGACCCAGTAAACACGCCATTGGAAGCTCCGTGTTAAGGGGCTAGAGAGAGAGAGAGGGCTCAGTGGTCAACAGCATGTATGGTTCTGGGAGATGATCCAAGTTTCATGTCCAGCCCTCACATCGGGCAGCTCACAACGGTACCTCCAGCTTCAGATGATGGGACACCTCTGGCTTCCAGGGGCGCTGGCAGCAGTACATACATACATACGTATGTACATACATACATACATACACACATAACATTGAAAAATGGATTTAGCCATTTGAAGTAAAATAAAATAGGAAAACAAATGTTAAGTGTATAGAACTGATGTTATGTCCCTTTAAAAAAAAGATTTATTTATTTTGTGTATGTGAGTACACTGTAGCTGTCTTCAGACACACCAGAAGAGGGCATCGGATCCCATTATAGAGGGTTGTGAGCCACCATGCAGTTGCTGGGATTTGAACTCAGGACCTCTGGAAGAGCAGCCAGAGCTCTTAGCTGCTGAGCCATCTCTCCAGTCCTGACGTTATGTTCTATACTCTAGAAAAATTGTGTTAAATATGAACTGTAACAAAGGGGAAAGAAGGGTTGGGGATTTAGCTCAGTGGTAGAGCACTTGCCTAGCAAGCGCAAGGCCCTGGGTTCGGTCCCCAGCTCCGAAAAAAAGAAAAAAAAAACAAAGGGGAAAGAAGAGACAAAATATCATCATCATCATCATCATCATCAAACCATGGTTTTGGAAGTTTATCTCAAGTGAATGATAGTTCCCTTCCTTGCCTCCCTACTCTTCCTGTTTTAGGTTTTAGCCTCTGTCTCCTCTTCTTCCTTCTTCTCCTCCTCCTCTTCTTCCTCCTTTCCTCCTCTTGGCCCTCTTTCCTTTCTTGGAATAGCCATCAAAGAATTCACATCAGTTTTGTTTTGCTGAAACAAAGCAACTTCCTAGCAATCCTTCAACTCTGGGAGACCAGGAATGAATTCTATCTAATGTGGCTGGTGATTGAATTCGTGTCAAACACCCATGGTGGTTGTTCTGGACTCATACACACAGGTGGAATATTTATTCAGAATATTATTTGTGTGTCATGGCGCCCTGGAGAACCCAGGTGATCGACAGCTTGTTTCCTGCCCATCGTCTTGCAGCTGCGATGTCACGCTCTTCAGAGGTCAGGTGGAAGAGGGGAAAGCTCCCCGGTGTCTGGAGGGTCGGTTTATTGATGTCGTTGCTACACACAGGTCTATGCCGACTGAGATGGTTTGGTCATAGATGCAGTGAAGCCACTGCACACCAGAATGTGTTAGCCCTCCACATTCAGAGAGGGGGGCGGAGGTAGCTGGAGGGAGTGGGGTATCATAGAGCTCTTTCTCTCCAAGCTCCCCTTCCCCTGCCCAAATGACTCCAGAAAATCTTGGACGGTGGTTCTCAACCTTCCTGAAGCTGAGACCTTTTAATACAGTTTCTCAGGTTGTCCTGACCCCCAACCATAGAGTTATTTCCGTTGCTACTTCATAACTGTAATTTTGCTACTGCTACAAATTGTAATGTCAGTATCTGTGTTTTCCGATGGTCTTAGGTAACCCCAGTGAAAGGGTTGTGGGGATTGTGACCCAAGGGTTGAGACCTGCTGGTATAGGTCAGCTTTATTTGACTACGAAGTCCACAGGAAACAGGGCAAACACCAAATCTACCAGGCTGGTGATGCATCTGAGCCCAAGCTCTGCCTCTGGGACTTTTAAGAACCCAGTTCAATAAGTGAATAAATGACAGGAGAAAAATACCCAACACAAAACCCAAGTCCACACCAAACTGGAAATAGCAAACCTTTGTGACCTCATGTGTTGGTGGGAGTGAGGAACGATGCCATGGCTCAGAAATCAAAAGCAGAAGGGAGATGTCTTCAAGTTGACAGGATCTAGCATCACCTAGGAGACAAACTTCCGGATATGCCTCTGAGGAAAGGGAGAACTTGGGCTGAGACCAGTATTCATCTGTCTCTGCTTCCCAAGTACAGATGGGATGGGAAGGCCACCACCCCATCGTGATGGAATGAATCCACTCTAATTGTAAATCAAATGAACATTTTCTTCCTTAAATCGCATATCTTGACAGGTATTTCATCAAAGCAACAAGAATTTTTTTGGAGGGGGGTGATGGTGTGGTGGTTTAGATAGGTATGCCTCCCCCCATAGATTTATGTGTCTGAATGCCTGTCCCAAAGGGGGTGTGACCAACCCAGCTCAGTCAACAGGGTCTCAAGGAGGGAGTGTGGATCGAAAGGAAAAAGACAATCAGACAACATTATAACATGACTCCAGCCAGTGCTGAGGCTGAAGTGGGTTCATTTTTTTTTCCAGTCTGCTTTTATATCATTCTAGGTACATGCAAAGAATGTGGTCAGTTCTAGGTCAAGGAACAGACAAAGCAACAAACAGAGTCCCGTGGTATTCAGAGACTTATCAAGATGATCAAGATCCTGGGCCTACTTCAGTGTCCTAGGCAATGTCAAATTCCTGCTGGAGCCCACTTCCCTGTCCTGGTTCAATGTCAAATTCTTGCCAAATTTCTAGAAGCGGCCCCAAAAGCTCTCCACAGGAGTAGCACTATTTGGGGTGTGGCCTTGTCGGAGGGAATGTGTCACTATGGGGAGGGGACTTCGAGGTCTCATATATCAAACTCAAGCTATACCCAGTGTGGAAGGTGGCCTCCTCCTGGCTGCCTACGGAAGAGGGTGCCCCTCTGCTGTGTTCAGATCAAGATGCAGAGCTCTCAGCTCCTTCTCCAGCACCAAGTCTGCCTGCACGCTGCCATGTTTCCCACTATGACAATAAGGGACTGAGCCCCTGAAACTGTAAGCCAGCCCCAATTGAATATTTTCTTTTGTAAGAGTTGCCTTGGTAATGGTGTCTCTTCACAGCAATGAAACCCTAATTAAGACAGGTGGGTGTCGCGATAGTTTAGAGCTATCCCTGAGCATTTTCTAAGGTGGCGTGGGATAGAGGGGGTAGCCGAGGGTACCGCCACAGAGAGGACAAGCACTCACTCTCGTTTTCAGGATTTGATGAAGTCTGGGCATTTGAGTCATTCACTGGCAGGGTTGAGCTTCTCTCCTTGCTTCCTAATATTATCTGTAGGGATAGAAGGAAGTGTGTGTTGAATTCTTTATCTGGGCTGGATCCTGGGCCTCAGTGAGACTTAGGGCCAGCAGAGACGGGTAATGTATTAGTAGAGAAATCCAAGTGCTCAGAACGTGCCCGACTGCCAGGTTCTAAAGCTGCTGGGGATCTGCCTTTCATCCACCATCTCACCACCCCTAACCTAGTAAGTGGGGTGCACATAAGCCAATCGCAATAGCTGTTCGTGTTGCTTGGTGAGGGTGCCTGGCTCTGAACCCGCCCATCACTAGGCTTTCACTGTGGGCTGCTCATCACTGTCCAGTGTACTGAATCGCATTCCAGGACAAAGCAACCTCCCCAGGATTGCAAATCCTCACCTGCTCTCTGGTTCCTCACGTCTGCTCAGTGAAGTTCTGATTCCTTGCAGGCACTGATCCAGGTCTCCTGGTCTGTCTCTGACTCCCTCCGGAACTACCTACTTCCACGGCCAGTGTACGAGACCCATCCCTTAGAGAGGATGCATCCGTCTCCCTCCACTGTGCCTGGCACTTTCCTTCACAGTTGCCTTGTTCAAGATTTCCTTTTTGCATGGAGATTTCTTGAAGTCTAGTGTGTGTGTGTGAGAGATCTGGATACAATCTTGAAGCAGTGCTTACTTACTCTTTTGTTGGACAAATAGCAAAGGGCAGGATGAGGTCAGATCATCCAAAGGAGCTGGAAGATGCTGTCTTACCAGTCCCTAAGGGCCACTCTGATGACATGTGACAGCCTACCAAGGCTGATTCAGCCTATCTCCTTTGTGACGGCCATCCTCAGGGGTGGAGTCACTTGGTCCCTGTTCTTACGTTCACTGTGGGCTTTAGTGAGACATCCCTTATGGCAGGTATTTGCTGGGGGTCTGAACTCCCTTCATACATTGTAGCAATAGGAGCGTGTGTGCCCATCCACTCCCAGGTTCCTCTCAGAGCATCTCCTTCTGCTTATCCCTAGAAGGTTGTCATGAAGAGTTCTTGCTTTCAAATTCAGGGCTACGGTATGGCTCGATGGTAAAGCCCTTGCTAAAGGTATGAGAGGCCCTGGGTTCCATCCCCAGTATGAAAAAAGAAAAAAAAAAGAGAGAAAGAAACAAAAAAATCCATAAACAAGGTAAGGACACCATTGCCACTGAGTAGACCAGTTTAGTCTTGACCGTTACAAGAAGGAGGTTCTCATCACATACAAGGAAGGGCAAACAGGTCTTGAGTCTGTTACTTGCCATAGTTGCCTCTGCCTCCTGGGTAGAGCATTTTGTTCTAAGTGTCTGGCTGCTGGTCATAGAGAAGTCTAGGCAGAGCAGTGGTCCTAAGAGAGAGTCTAACAAAGGAGGTGACCATGTGTGGGATCTGGGGTGACTAGTTTGCACATGGCAAGCACAGTCTGCAGAGTTACTTTCTCTCTCTCGGGAAGGCTAACCATGGGAGGGGCCATCCCCATGGGTCAGCAAGGCTGCCTGTGTTGAAGCATTAGAACAAAGGACGTAAGTATTAAGGGAGCGCAGTCCTTGGTGTCCTGACATCTCTTGCTGTGTGGTGCTCTCAGGCACAAGACCTGTTTGTCCTTCTTGCTCAGCCCAGTGCTTTTCCTGGTACCTGGCTTCTGCCAGTATTCACCAGAGTGGGACCAGCAAGGGTTGAAATACGGTTTCAGGCAGAAGACACCTAAGTGACTAAGGTCTGGCTTACCATCCTCCGGTGTTCTGAGAGTGCTGGGTTCTCCTGTGTTTGTAAGAACAATGGGCCCCTTGAAGGTGTATCTGACCCTGGAGTGGGTGTCCTCCTAGCAGGGGCTTTGCTATGGTCTGGGCATCGTTCCCCTCCAAGTGGCTTGGCTCCAGGAGGGACGGGAGCCTCTTTCGTAAGCCCAAGAGACTATAGCCCAGGGAGAAAGTCCCCATGCTGCTGACCCACGGGAGCAGGAAATACACCTTGGAAACCACTCATTATCTCTCAGTCTGACTTTGGTTTAGGGTACTTTCTGACAGTAGCCTCTGTGCCACTAACTGCGTGTCCCTCACAGACAGCCAAGAGACAGAGGGTTTCATATAAAACATAACATTTATTTATCTGATTTCATGAAGGTTTTGCCTGCATGCATATATGTACATGCAATGCCCATAGAGGACTCTGGAACCTCTGGAGTTGGAGGTGTGAATGATTGTGCACAACCAGGTAAGTGCTGGGAATCGAACCCAGGTCCTCTGCAAGAGCAGCCAGTGTTCGCCAGCTGCAGTTAACAGTTACCAATTCCATGTCAAGGTGTACTTGAGGCTTGTGCACCTGTGCCTTTCCTGGTTACTTGGGAGATGGAAGGGAGTGGATAGGCACCCCCATACCAGGGTGCTGTCTCTCACACAGAGCCTCTGCAGAAGGGCGAAGATGGAGAAGCTGGACCCCAAGTGGTTTCAACGCAAAACACCCTCTGGCTCCAAAAGCAGGTAATTTTGCAGGGTCTCGGGTAACGGTAGCTGGGGCACAAGGTGAATGCACTCCTTGCCAAAGAGTTTTCGGATGGCACAGCGGCAAAAGTGTTGCAGGCAGCGAGGGGTGTGTGCCAAGGCGAAGAGAGACCTGTAGAAAGGCTTGTGCATCTAGAGAGAAAGGGGAGGGAGAGTGAGGCGGTGTCTGGAACTAACATTCTTCCTGGCAGGACCACTGGTGGTCCATGCCATCTGTGGCTCACCGGCGGCGCCAGGGAGACACAGCAGAGGACTGCCCCTTGAGACCTGGCCTCCATTCAGAGGGGTGACAGGCTTTTCCAAAGTAAAGCTCATAATGGATCAGAGAGACATGGTTTGGGGCTGTTTCTATCAACCCCTTCTGTTCTGCCCTTAGCATGGCAGCCCTGCAGCTCTGGTCTGAATCAGGCCGGGCACACTGTCTCTGTGCGGCAGCGGGCTCGGGGCAGCTCAAGGCTTTGTAAGGCGTTCACTAACACGGGTAGTAAGACCCCAAGGGATGGTCTCTGGGAGGTTCTGTAAGGGAGTGTTTTCTCCCTCCCGTCTTGGAGCCACTTTTGGACACGGTCATGTGTGGATGTAGTGCCCACAGTACTGATGGTCACATGTTGTAATCTGCAGTTCCTATGCAGGGCCAGGGGGGCATGCCTTGGAAAGGAGCCAGAACCTGCATCTTCTATGACTCCTTTCTTGCATGCTGGCCCCCTGAGCACGAGTATTCTTCAAGCTATCATGGCGTGACTGTTGGTTCTTCGTGTTCAATAGCATTTCACCCTGGTCCCTTGGTGTCAACAGAGATTCCGAGACCTCAGGATACCAAAATTCGCAGATGGGTAAGTCTCTTTTGCACTGCGGCCTCGTGTTTGTGTGAAACATGCAATCCTCCTGTTTTCTCTCAGTCTCTCTAGATTACAACAGTGTAAACGCCACATAGGATTGTCGTATGCTGTGATGTTTAATAATAATAAATGACGAAGGTCTGCATCCTTCCATTTTACCTCCCATATTTTGACCTACGGTTGGTTGACTCCATTGTTATATGCTGTGATGTTTAATAATAAAAAATGATGAAGGTTTGCATCCTTCCAGTTTACCTTCCATATTTTGACCTACGGTTGGTTGACTCTATAGAGCCAGTGCCCACAGATCACCAACCGTTCCCCTCAACTTCCCTGTCTTCCTTCTTCAGATATTTTACTTCCTGGGTGTACTGATTGGTTTATGTCAACTTGACACAAGTTAGAGTCATCAGAGAGGAAGGGCTCTCAATTGAGGAAACACCTCCATGAGATCCAGCTGTAAGGCATTTTGTCAATTAGTGATCAATGGGGGAGGGCTCAACCCATTGCGAGCAGTGCCATCCCTGGGCTGTTGTCCCGGGTTCTTTAAGAAAACAGGCAGAGCAAGCCATGGGGAGCAAGGCAGTGAGCAGCATCCCTCCATAGCCTCTGCAACAGCTCCAGCCTGCAGGGTCCTGCCCTGTGTGAGTTCCTGTCCTGACTTTATTTTGGCCATGAACAGCAATGCAGTAGGTAGTATAAGTTGAATACACCCTTTTCCTCCCCAACTTGCTTCATGGTCATGGAGTTTTGTCATAGCAACAGAAACCCTAACTAAGATACTGGGTTTGAGTGCCAAACTCCAGAGAAGTGAGAAAGGACTTCTCTCTTTGTAGCATCAGAGAAAAGGAGGGAGGCGACACCTTACCTGGTATACTTCTTCAGGGATGGCCTCCCTCCAGGACTCGGACACTCGGAGCTGAGTGTAGGAGTTGAACAGAACTTCAATGACAGCGGGCACCGGCGCACATGTCCTCAGCACCTGGGGAAAGTGGGAGGCACGATGCAGGGTGAGGGGCTTAGGGTCCAAGGGGAGAAAGGCTTGCACTGAAGACATGATCCTGCATTCATGTCTGCTACTCCCTGGCCCTGTGACCTCAAAGGCCCAAGGCAAACCACCCAGAGTGACAGTTCCAGAGCACAAGCGTTGTCGGTGAGCTGACTCACCAGGACCAGGAGCCTATGGCTCTTCCAGGAAGCCCACATGTTCTGGATGGCTACCTGTGCACCCAGGGCTGGGGCTAAACAGTCAGAAGTGGACTGGGGGATGCTGACAGGAGGCAGACCCCTGCCTCTGCAGAGCTGTCAGAGCAAAGAAAGCAGTTCTGCAGGCAGTATGGCCTGAGGATTGTGGCCCACATTTCTCACCTCAGTTTTTTTTTTTTATTTTTTTATTTTTATTTTTTTTAGTGTCAGGAAAGAAAGAGTGGCAGGGGTGGGGGACAGGATCCGCTTTACTATTGTTGACTTCCCACATGGCCCCTTACACTTGACTTCACAATCCCCATGAGACTTTATCAACTCTTAAAGATCTAGTTTTATTTAGCAGTGTGCCTGTGTGTCTGTGTGGGAGTGTGTGCATATTTCAGCCTGGTGTGGTGGCGCATGTCTCTAATCCCAGATACTTGGGAGGCAGAAGGAGGCAGATCTCTGTGAGGTCTGTCAGCCTGGTTGACATAGTGAGGGCTGGGACAGCCAGGGCTACATAGTGAGACCCTGTCTCAAAAAAAAAAAAGGAGATTAATTTTTACCTAGGTATGTGTGTGTGCTTGCATGAGGCTCTGTGCTCCCTGTGGTGTGAGGAAGCCAGAAGAGAGCATCGGATCACCTGGAGCAGGCGTTACAAGGGATTGTGAGGAGTCCGATGTGGGTGCTAGGAACCGAACCTGGGTCCTTTTGAAGAATAGTAAGCACTATTTTCTGGGCAGATCAGCATTTTTGCAGCCAATGTTTTTTCATCTTTGATATTAATATTATTATTTTTTATCTTATTACATTGGCTATCATCTTTTTTTAAATTTATTTATTTTATGTATGAGTACACTGTAGCTGTCTTCAGATACACCAGAAGAGGGCATCAGATCTCATTACAGATGGTTGTGAGCCACCATGTGGTTGCTGAGAATTGAACTCAGGACCTCTGGAGGAGCAGTCAGTGCTCTTAACCGCTGAGCCATCGCTCCAGCCCTTATCTTATGTTTTATGTCAACAACATTGATAGTTGGCATAATCACTTTATTCCTATTTTTTTTTTTGTTTCTTATGTTTGATTTTGAAGGTAGCATCTAGTTATGTGCCTTCATGCCTGGCTTTGTTTCTTCCTCCTCCTCCTCCTCCTCCTCTTCCTCCTCCTCTTCCTCCTTTTCCTCCTCCTCTTCCTCCTCCTCTTCCTCCTCTTCCTCCTCCTCCTCTTCTTCAAAAGATTTATTTATTATTTTATGTGTACAAGCACACTGTTGCTGTCTTCAGACACACCAGAAGAGGGCATCTGATCCCATTACAGATGGTTGTGAGCCACCATGTAGTTGCTGGGAATTGAACTCAGGACCTTGGGAAGAGCAGTCAGTACTCTTAACCTCTGAGCCATCTCTCCAGCCCCCTCTTCTTTTTAAAAAAATTATTTATTTATTTCATATAAATTGTTGTTTTGCTTGCATTCATGTCATGTGAGGGTATCAGATATCCTGGAACTTGAGTTACAGGCAGCTTTGAGTAGCTAGGACTTGAACCTGGGACCTCTGGAAGAGCAGCCAGAACTCTTAACCCCTGAGACATCTCTCTAGTCCCCAAATCTTAAATTTCAATCCTCTTAGTTATTGGGAAGAATTTCAAAAGTAGACAATCATTGGGATTAACAAGACAATAATTTTTTAAAGTTTCCTTAGGACTCAAATCCAGCCTAATGCCAGGGAAAGGCCTTGCTGCTGAACTGCAGGGCCAGCAGCAAGTGCCAATGCATGCCTTCGACATTGTCATAGTACAGGGTACTTAGTCGCAGGTACTCATGCTGTGTTTTCTATTTCTGCTACAGTTATTAGCGCATTTTCACTTCTCTGGGATGAAAATCACCTGTATTTTCTTGGTACACTATCTCCATTTTAGAGAAATTGAGTGAAGAGGTATGAAGAGGTATGAAGGGTCATGGGCAGGGCAAGACTATGAGGAATTGTTAGGGTTTAAATGTTAGGACCAGTGTTGATTTAAATCTTGGCTCGCACCCGGACAAGGCACAGCAAGTCAACGTGGTTCGAGGTTGTTTTTTTTTTTTTTAAATATTTTATTTATTATATACGGTACACTGTAGCTGTCTTCAGACACACCAGAAGAGTGCATCAGATCCTATTACAGATGGTTGTGAGCCACTATGTAGTTGCTGGGATTTGAACTCAGGACCTCTGCAGGAGCAGTCGGTGCTCTTAACCGCTGAGCCATCTCTCCAGCCCGTGGTTCGAGGTTTAATGAGAGAAGAAGAGTAAAAGAGAGGAAAGGCCAGCCATGGACACGTGGAGGGAAGCAGGGTGGGGTGGGGAGAGAAAGGGACAAGGGGAAGAGCAGAGAAGAGCAAAGAGAAAAAGAGGGAGAGAAGGGGACAAGCAGCCCCCTTTATAGCCAGTCACAACTGGCTGTTGCCAGGCAACTGTGGGAAGGAACTTACCTGACTGCTGCCAGGTAGCTGTGGGGGTGGAACTTAGACTGAATACCAACAGGAATCCCACGCATACCATGAGAAGCCACGCCCACTACTCCAGGCACAGGCGTGTTCGAGGTGTTTGAGTGGAGGAGCAGCAGGACTGATTTTATTTAGAGGTAAGTGCTGAGAGGAGCTTAGAAGACAGAGAGACCATTTTTCCATGACTCCCAGAGAGAGGTGATTGTCAGTGCTCCACATTCAAGATGGCAGCCCGGGATGCGGGTGGGTAAGAAAATGTTGTCTTCTGATTGTTTTCTCGTCCTCTTGTGCTTCTTCCTTACTCTCCTCTCTCCTGGGTTCTTTTCTCACTTCCATGGCTTTTCCTTTCTTTCAGAGACAGGTGTTTCTCTGCTCATTCCAGTCCCCGTCTCTTCTCTGTTGTCCCTCACCCTGTTTCTTGGCTTTCCATACCATCCCCACGCCACTGCTCTCCGGGCTATTAGTATTTCATTCTCTTGGACTCTGGGCTTGAATAGCCAATGGCTTTTTCTAGCCTGGTGCACTGAGCTCAGCCCCCTGGTGCACACATTGCTAACTGCTGTCTGGCCTTGGTCCATCTTAGCTGATGGCACACCCATCTTTCTAACTCTCGGACCGGAAGCCTTGGGGCTGCCTTTGACTTCCACATCTCTCATTCTCTATAGTCTGTGGGGAGAAACCCTCACAGTTCTGCCTTCAAGGTCCACCCTGAATCAGAGCGCTTCCTTAGTCCCACGGCAGCCCTCATGTGGGTCACCATGTCAGCATTCCAACTTGCCCTCCTTGTCTAGTCTTTTCATCATAGCAGTCGGGGGTGGGGATCTTATGAAACAGTCAGGGGTGACATTGCTGTGCAGACATCACCAATGGCCAAAGCCACAAAGGTGTCCCTCAGAGCTCCTGCCAGTCATCATCCTGACCACCTTCATTCACCTTGGTCCCCTGTTACTCTGCACAGAGCTAAGGCTGCACCAGTCTGACTGACTGCTTGTTTGGGTTGCTTGTCCCCAGACCTCCACACAGCTGACTTCCTCATTGCCTTCAAGCTTTGGTTCAAAGGCCACCAACCTTAACTTCTTCCCACTCTGGACTCACGGCTACGCCCCACTCTGCCTCTTTCTTTCATAAAAACTGTATATAAACTGGTCCATGAAATCTGTCAGGATCTAAGCAAAGCATTGTGCCAACCCTTGTAACGGTAAGATAAAGCCGGAAGTTCTGAGGGAAGGGGTGCAGAGTTACACGCTGGCCCAAGATTAGTGGGCACAGCCTCTTACGGAAGACACTGAGGCAGGGACAGTTCCCAGTACCTGTCCAGCTTCATCTGACACCGTCCCGGTTACTAACCCTGGGGCCGAGGAGCATCATTTGAAAATATCACACGGAATTCTCTAAATTAAAGATAATCTGCATTCATTTATTGTGTATGTATGCGTAAGTGTGTTAGTGATGTGTGTAGAGGCTAGAGGACATCTGGCCAGAAGCTCGTCTTCTCCTTCTACTCTATGTGTCCCAGGGTTTGGATTTGGGTCACCAGGCTTGTTGGCAAGAGCCTTTATCTGCTGAGGCCTCTTGCCGGCCTGTGTAATTTTCCTAATTTCCCCCTTTTGCTTTGAGATAGGATCTTGCTGGCTACCCTAGACTGATCTCCAACTTGCAATCCTGTGCCTCAGTTTCCCCAATGTAGAATTACAGGCGTGGAGCACTGGGTCTCGGTTCATTTTTGCTTTTGAAAGCCTTCTCTACCTCACCTGGTTTGCATTCACTCAGTTCACCGTGGGGAGTGCTCCCTCTGTAGTGCTCATCGATCTCCTGGGACCCAACACGATCCAAGGAGACACTCTCCGTGGTTGTTGTTCAGGTTAGCATCTCCGTGGCCTTATTATGCTCGTGGCTAACAACGTCTTTTTTCCCTGCAGGATCCCTGAGAGAGAGCGAGCTGCTCGCCCATTTATCCAAAGTACCCAGCACCTCACTGGCATCTGACTGGTGCTCATGTGTATCTGCTGAATAAAATAATGGAATAGAAATACTTTTTTTGTTCTTAATAAAAATGGATCAAAGGGTATGTCTTCTGAGCTGCTCATATCCGAAAATACTTTTCTTATGGCGTCACAATGAAAGCAGTCTTAGTGTCAAAAATGTTTCCTTTAAAATATGTTGAGGGCTTTTTCGGCTTCACGAGCAGAGGGCCTCTTTCTCTCTCTGTGTCTGCTGGACGTGTGTTTCTTCACCCCCAATAAATGCTTTTCTTCGACTGAATAAAATACGCTGATGAAGTCTGAGGATGTAGCTCAGTTTGGTAGACTGCTCGCCTAGTATCCAAGAGGCCCCAGTTTCAATTCACAGCACCACATAAAGCTCTGGCGTGGCGGCACAGTCCTGCCGCCACCTCAGAAGTGTGCCACCACAGCAGAGGTCATTCTTAGCTATGTAGTAAATTTGAGACCAGGCTTGGCTACGTGAGACCTTGTCTCAAAAATATACCCAGAGGATATTTCATTGTCTTTTGCTGATATTGTTTATTGCTGAATCCAGCTTGTCTTTTATACCAGTAGAAATAATATACTTTCTGATTGGAAAGCTAGTAGGATTTTTTTTTTCTCCCATGTATTTTAAGAACAGTTTTGCTAGAATGTCTTAGCCATGTGTTCTTTCCTTTCCTTGTCAAGAACACTCATTTAACCTTGAATTAAAAGTTAAGACTTTTTAGTGCAGTGAGTTTTCTTCTATTAAGTCTCTGGAATATGGCTCCCAATTCTCTTATTCTAGGCTCATCTGCTGAAGAGATGGATCAGTGGTTAAGAGCACTGACTGCTCTTCGAAGGTCTTGAGTTCAGATCCCAGCAACTACGTGGTGGCTCACAACCATCTGTAATGGGATCTGATACCCTCTTCTGGTGTGTGTGAAGACAGCGACAGTGTACTTATATATAATAAATAAATAAATCTTTAAAAAATAATGTGACTATCTATTGCAGCTGTTCTCAGTATGTGGGTTGCAACCTCTTGGGGGGCTCATATCAAATATTTACGTTACAATTCATAACAGTAGCAAAATTACAGCTATGTTGTAGCAATGAAATAATTTTATGGTTGGAGGTCACCACAACCTGAGGAACTGTATTGAAGGGTCGCAGGGTTAGGAAGGTTGAGAACTGCTGACCTGTTGGCTTTAAATCTGTCCCTGTACCCAATACTTTCTCTGGGTCTCCTTCCACTTTATGTACCTCAGGGGTTGAACTGATCAAGGTGATTTTATTAGAGTGCAGAGACCCTGACTATCCCCGAGAGCCTGATACCAAGTCAAGCCAGGGCCTGCCTGGCAGAGGCTCTGAACTGGGTGGGGTCTGGGACCAGGAAAGCCGTTGCCAAGTCAGGAGAGGACATGGGTGGTGTGGATTGGGTGAGCAAGAGGGGAGCAGACCTGCCTTCTTTTCCCTCCATGCTCAAATTATCTACAGAGACCCCAGACACAGACCAGCTCATATGGGGCCCTTTCTCCTGCCACGCAGGATACAGACCAAGACCGGGAGCATCAGGGAGGGGACCTGAGGATGCACAGGCAGCATGAACAGCACCCTGACTTTAGTCTCTGCCTGCTTCACGTTTTCATCAGATCTTTTTGTTGACTGCCCTTAGCCTGTTCTTCACAGGTCACAGAAGTGGCTTTCAGCTTTTCTTCTAGATCATCTGCTGAGAGACACATTTCTTCTCTACTCTTTGGATGCTGTACTTTTCCTCTTTTTTTCCTGCTGTTTCCAACCCTGGAGGTCCGCCGACGTTTTATTCTCGAGTGTGTGGTTTATGCACATGAGTACATGGGTCTGTGTGTGCACACAGGAGCCAGCATAGCTCATTTGGTGTCTTCCTCTGTTGAATTCTGAGTTATTGCCTGAGATGTGGTGTCTCACTAAACTGGAAGCTTGCAGTGTGGGTCGGTTAGCCACGGTGGTCTTGAGAACTGCTTCTCTTCCAAAGCCTGGCTCGCAAATGCTGGGGTTATAGGCGTGCATGCAGCCACATCTGGGTATTTTTATGTAGGTTCTGAGGTCTTCTTGACTGCAGAGCAAGTGGTCCTAGCACTGAAACATCACCCTGGCTCCTCTATTCTCTTTTTGATAAAGGTGAGCCTGGTGTACGTCTGTGACCACTCCGGGAAGTCTTGGTCCTGCTCTTTGTCTAGTCAGCAGAGTGGAGGGTGGCTTATAGGACACATGTCCATCTGCTAAGGCCTCTACCTGTTCCCCTCTTTCTCAGACAGTCCCCAGGCTACTCCGTAACTAAGTTCCCCATTTCTACCTGTGTACTTTACTCTACATCCTAGTTGCCCCCCCAGCTCACTGCCCACTGTTCCTGGTGTTGCCTGCCGATACACAATGCCACCACAGAGCCCCAGGCTGCCCCTTTCTTTCCCTTCCTCTCTTCTCCTGCTTCTGTCTCCAAAGACATCTTTCAGAAGTCAGGGACCACCACGTTTTCTAGAACAGTCATCACGCTGACCCTGTGACTATGGCGTGCCCACATCTTCAGGCATGTGTGTGGAGGTCTCTAGACAACCTGAAATGGTTTCTTCTCCTGCTGCCACATTGCTCTCAGGGATTGAATTTAGGTCATTGGGGTTGTTGGCAAGCACCTTTACCCACTGAGCCATCTCTTATGCCACACATTGCAACGAAAGAATCCGGTCCGTTTCTTGCACTGTAGGAATTTCTGGTCCATTTCTTCCAATCAAAGCCATCACCGAGTCAAGCTTCAGCCATTTTCAGAAAAGCAGACAGAACAGACTGAGCTGCAGCTGAAGGGCTCTGGCCCAGGAACATCTTCCCACTCTTCTAGTCATGCCTCTTGTCCGAGGTACTCTTTACTTGTTGATATTTTTGGTGTCCCCAGTTCCAGTCCCGGGCCACCAGCTCTCATTCATTGTACTCTCTTCTCTGCTGGGGAAAAGCAGCCCCCAGCTCCAGTCTCCTGCTTCTCAGGTGGGCTCTGGTAATTTCTGTTTTCTGAGGCCATGCTACTCCCTCCCCCAACCCCAGACTTGTTCCTTCTCTGGAAAAAACAAAACAAAACAAAAAAAACAAACCCAAAACAAAACAAACAAACAAAAAAAACCCAAAACAAAACAAAAAAACAAAACAAAACAAAAACAACAACAACAAAAAAAACGTTAAATGCCTCCCAGGGGCTACACAGACCTCCCCCATCCAGGGTAGAAAAGAGCTGCCCTCCCCTAGAGCCAAGCACCACCCCTTCTCCCAGCCCCTCCCCCACCCGAGGTCACAGACTGTGACAAAGTCTTATTGCCCTGTCTCCAGGAATTCATTTTCTGTCTCTCCCTCTGTTCCACCTCTCCGGGGCTCCCCGCCCCTCCTCAGCCCCTCAGCACCGTGCCCCTCGTGTTTGCCAGGCAGCTGGCTGCCTTCATTATTTTTACGCCAACACAGTTTAAAAATCTCCGCTGCCTCCTTGCTGTCTGCAGAGAGGCGGCTGCCACATTACTCTGACACGTTGATGTCATTAGTGTCCAAGCGCACGCTCTTCAGCTAATGAGGCGGCAGAAAGAAAATTAAGGGGAAAAAAATCACACAGGCACATTGCTTTATATGTAGATGGAGAAATAAAGAAAAAAAAAAGGGTAGGAAAACAGAAGCCAGCTTCCCGATGGCTCCCCTTCCTCCTCCCCTGGAGACACAGGCGCTGCGGGCAGCCAGGGAAACCGGGGCCTGCATTTTGACCACAGTTCTACCGAAAATCTCCTGCCCAAATCTGGTGAAACTAGCCAGCGGCTGAAGTCGCCTTACTTAATTTTGCAATTAGGTACAAAACAAGAAACCAGGGTACTCTGGTTCCAGCAGCGTCAGTGTCCGGGGTTGAGCCAAGGCCTGGACTCTGCAGATGTTTCTGGAATCTTCTATTCTCCCCACTCACCCCCACCTTTGCATTCCTGCTCTGTCTTCACTCTCATCTGAATTTTCACAGTGGCCGGCTGACCGATATGTCTTCTCTGTTCTCTCCTCCGGCTTCTTCTTCACACTCAGGAAGATTCATTTCCGCACACAGATTTTGGTTAGTCACTTCCCTTTGCTTTAAAACGATGAACTGGATCTCTCTTGTCCTTAGGCAAAGACCCAGGCCCTTCACAAGGCACACATTCCCTGCTTGCTCTGTCCCAGGGCATCTGCTGTCCGTAATATTCTCCTCTAGGCTTTGGTCCTCGGATCTAGGTTTGCTCATGTCATGCTAGGGGTCTCTGATACCCCAGTGCGATGGTTAATTTTGAGTGTCAACTTGACAGGATCTAGAATCACCTAGAACACTAATCAACCTGTGAAGGTGTTTCCACATCTGGTTAAATAAAACAGGAGGGCCCATCCTTAATGTGGGTGGCTCCCCCGTGGGCCTGGGCTGACTATGATGGAGAACTATAAGCACCAACTCTCTCCTGCTTCCTGACCGTGGGTACCATGTGACCAGCTGCACTGTCCTCCTGATGCTGTGAAGCCCCCACCGCAACACTCTGTACCCACAAATTGTGAGACAAAACAAACTTTTCTTTTCTTAAGTTGTTGCTGTTGGCTTCTTTACCACAGCAATTAAAAATAAATAAAAAAATACACACAGCCAACTGAGGCCAAGACCCAACTTAACACTTGCAGAGGTTGGGTGCTTCTGTGGCATGGCTCAGTGTATATGACGGTCTGACCCCCAAGTCAGGCTGATCGTGAGGGCGGAAGTCAGTGTTCTCCTGTCTCCAGTGGAACTTCAGTCAGGACTCCTAATCATCTTATTTTTATTATTATTATTGTTTTTTAAAGATTTATTTATCATATATAAGTATACTGTTGCTGTTTCAGACATACCAGATGAGGGCAGTGTATCTCATTACAGATGGTTGTGAGCCACCATGTGGTTGCTGGGAATTGAACTCGGGACCTCTGGAAGAGCAGTCAGTGCTCTTAACCACTGAGCCATCTCTCCAGCCCTTTATTATTATTTTTAATTATGTGAACGTGTGCACACACACTGTGTGTGTGTGTGTGTGTGTGTGTGTGCACGTGCGCACACACAAATAAGTACAGGTGTCTGAGGAGAATAGAGGTGTTGGATACCCCCTAGTCCTGGAGTTCATAAGAGGTTGTGAACTGGGTTGGGGATTTAGCTCAGTGGTAGAGCGCTTGCCTAGGAAGCGCAAGGCCCTGGGTTCGGTCCCCAGCTCCGAAAAAAAAAAGAATCCCCCCCCCAAAAAAAGAGGTTGTGAACTGTCCGATGTAGATGCTGGGAGCTAAGCTAAGGTCCTCCGTATGTGCTTTTAACCTCCAAGCTGTCTCTCCTGCCCCTTAGCATGGCTGTTGAATGAATACATGGGTGGGCACATGAGATGTGTTGTGAGCAAGCTCCACAGGCTGTGAGGAAAACTCATGGCTGGCCTAGTCCTTATGTCACTGCTAGGTCCCAGGAGTAGTTACTCGTGGCCCTTGCAGGTGTCTGTCTCCCGCCTCCTGGCACGGGGGTGGGGGGTAAGCTCATTTTCTCTCCGTCATCACAGAGTTAGTTCAGAGAAAAAGCATGACACAGGAAGAAGCAGAAGGTAAAGGGCTCTGGGGAGGGTTGGTGGCATCAGGGGAAAGCACAGCTGACCCCTTGGTCCTGTGTCATTTCAAATGGCTCTCAAGTCAACACAGAGAAGAAGGGCGAGGGGGAAAGGGTTTGAGTCAAAGGCCTCAGGGGTGGGAAGGGCAGCTCATGTTCCTCCTAGAGGTGACCCGGCTAAAAAGCTCTCCTAGCCTCTTTGTGGCTCCAACATTCTCTTTTGGAGTGGACCTGAAATGTGCTCTCGAAAGAGGTAGACAAAGGAAAACGTGCTTCATTTATTTCTGAGCCATGAATTTGAGGAGTGATTCAAGAAAACCTTCAATGCCAAGTCACAGCCGGGCCTGCACGCTTGCATCTCCTTGCTGTCCAGGGAGTCTATGAGCCCAGACTTACCTTTATACTTTTAGGACTGAAGCCTGGTTACCAGCCTCTACCTGCACCTGAAGGGGACAACACCCCTACCTCTGGTGTGAACGAGGGAGAAGGGCCTGGCATTGTGGATACGGGAGCTCCAAAGCCCGCACTCCTTGGTTGTCACAGCGAGCGTGGTTGTCACAGCGGCACAGTGAGCATGGTGCAGAGGAGGCTCACTGATGCCATGACGGTGCCTTTGTCTGGGCACAGGGAACTGTGATTTATGTCACACGCTCTCTGCGGAAACCCTTTGCCTCAGTAATTCCGTGCTCCATGGGTGTCTCTTCACATCTATTTAAAGTACGGCTGCTGCTCACGGGGTTGTGTGCTGGCTCTGCAGCATTCCAGGTGGCTTGGTGCTTGCCTGCCGTGGTGCTGTGGTGCCGGTGTCTTACCTGGGGAGCATCCTTGCCTCTGCTCTGCCTCTGTGTAGAGTGGCTGTGCACCCTGTGGGGCTGCTAAGCTCAGTCAGGTGATTAGACGCCTTCCAGGGAAACTAACGGTGAGCATCGGTGGCGTAGGCTGCCTCTCCAACTCCAGGGTTTTGTCTGCTTATCCCAGGCAAGGCCAGCCCTTCAGAGGCACATCGAGCTTGGATTCAGTGAGGGTAAATGCAACTCGTCTACAGGCTGTTCAGGAAAATGGGGCCACTTTTAGATGTCCAAGGGCGTCTGTGTAAAGGGGTCAGGAGCTCACGCCCAGAGGCTGATGCATCAGACCTGTGCCCTGGAATCACTGAAGTCCCTTGAGTTCATGTGGCGATCTTGGACCTAAGGCCTGCAGGGATCTGTGCTGTGCCAGTGCAGGGTAGACAATGATTTTTGGTATAAAGATTTTTCGAGTAACTCTCCCGTTCCTTACACATTGGTGTGAAGTTGACTAGAGAGAATCCTTGCAACTACCAGCAGTCAGGTGCTTCCCATGGCTATGGCCAACCCCCAATCCTGAGGTATGACAGCCTGATCATATGACCGACCACACCCCGTGTGGCTGGCATGGCATCTGGGCATGTCCTAGAACAGAGGACCTGAAGATCTGGAGGGGAACTTGGAGCCATGTGCTGCCTCCCTAGGTCAGAGAAGGGTGCGTGCTGCCCCTAGAAACCCTATCCTCAGGGGTCAGGCTGGAGGGGGGACGGGCTGTGGCTCAAAGTCCAACACCTTAATGGGGGTCCCTCACAATGAAATGGCACCAAGATTAACAAAGGACTATTTTTAGTCACTACTGAGGTACAGTACATTGTGTGTGTGTGTGTGTGTGTGTGTGTGTGTGTGTGTGTGCGCGTGTGTGTGAATATGCACTTGTCACAGCATGTATGTGGATGTCAGATGACAACTTGCAAGAGTCAGTTCTCTCTTACAATGAGAGAGAGAGAGAGAGAGAGAGAGAGAGAGAGAGAGAGAGAGATCCGTGTTCTCTGCTGCTCCATTCAACTACCTCTCTTTAATAGAAGCCATTGTCAGTCACTTCCTGTTTGCAGCCCATCAAGGGAGATCCACTCTGTTCTTTGTTCTTTGTGTGGTTCCTTACAGTAATGACTAAATGAGTGTCTGGGCTAAATGGAGACAGGATGTGACCTGAAGGGCAGTCAGTCTTGTGTCCACATCCCAGGTAGCTGAACATGTCCTACTGGGAATGGGGAGTGTTAGGGTGTAAGCTCTGAATGTGGAGATGTTCCCGAGTACAAGAACGGCTGTACTTCCTTTGGAGAGCATGCCACATTGAAATCTGTGTGTTGACAGAGCACCACTGGGCGACAGTATCAAGAAAGAGTCAGTGTGATTGTCGATGAGGAGAGTCTAGGAGAGGCACGTAGTAGAGCTGTGACCCTTCTCCATAGATGCCTCCTTCACTCTGAACATGCCCATGTGCAAGGTCATTTGAGAGAAATGTACAAATCTCACTCCCTCACAGCACTGAAAACTGTTCCTTCGGATCATCTTTGGAGAAAGGCTTTCTAGATGGTGGTTCAAAATGTACCAGGGATGCATACATGTTCACAGGTACGTGTAGATGTATATTTATTATATTGTATGTGATTGAGGTATCTTGGGAGATGGGAGAGGTTTTTAAAATGAAGTGAACCAAAATTTTATGATTTATTTGATTTCCTTCAATGAAGTCTTTTGGGGATGACAATCTCTTCTTCTAGATAATGCTTTGGGAATGTTTGTGTGTGTGTGTGTGTGTGTGTGTGTGTGTGTGTGTGTGTGTATGCACATCTGTGAATACCATGTGTGACTGGAAGTCAGAGTACCCATTAGGGTGACTAGCTTCACCTTTCATCTTGTCTGAGGCAGCCCCTTTTGTTTGCTGCTTTGGTGCACACACTAGGCTATCTGGCCCCGTAGATTTATTTACATGAATGGGTCCGGGTGTGTGCGCATGTGCGTGGGGAAGCTGGAGCTCAGCCTTGGGTATCATTTCTCAGGAGCTGTCCACCTTATTTTTGAGATAAGGGTTTTTACAAGAACCTGGGTACGGAGGTGATAGCTAATTTTCGTTGTCAACTTGACCACACCCAGAATCAGTTAAGCCCCAATGTTCTGGCTGCACCCGTGGGGAGTTTTCTTGTGGGTTTTTTTTTTTTTTTCCGGAGCTGGGGACTGAACCCAGGGCCTTGCGCTTCCTAGGCAAGCGCTCTACCACTGAGCTAAATCCCCAACCCCCCGTGGGGAGTTTTCTTAATTGGATTATTTGAAGCAAGAAGATACACCCTAAATCTGGACCACACTGCCTGGTGTCAGCCCACATAAAAGGACATGGAAGAAGTGAACCTTGGTTTCTGCATACTTGCCCTCACTCCCACTGGTAAATTCATCTATCCTATTGCCAAGGCTGATATCAAGGCCAACTTCTTCAGGATTCTAACAGAATACTGGAAGGCTTGCAACTCTTCAGGACTCCAGCACCAGGCAGGAATTGCTGAAGCATTCAGTCTTGTGGGCTGGACAGTTCATAGAGTTTCAGTCTTTCTGTCTGGATACAGCCATTGTTGGACCACAGCCTCTCAACCATCTAATAAATCCTCTCTCTCTCTCTCTCTCTCTCTCTCTCTATATATATATATATATATATATATACACATATATATATGTGCAGGATATATATGTATTTATTAGTACACATACATATTTATATAGTATATTGTATACATATATATGTACACATATCTGTATATATACATACATATATATTCACATATATGTGGTGTATATACAGGTATACACATATATACTACATATATATGTTTATGTCTATTGTACCTTTATCAGTCCTGTTCCTTTAGAGCAGTGGTTCTCAACCTGTGGGCCACAACCCCTTTGAAGAACCCTTTCACAGGCGTCACAACTCAGACGTCCTGCCTATCAGATATTTACATAATGATTCATAACACAAAATTACAACTATGAAGTAGCAACAAAAGTAATTTGATGGTTAGGGGTCACCTCAGCATGAGGAACTGTATTTAAAGGGTCACGGAGTCAGGAAGGTGGAGAATCACTGCTTTAGCAAATCCTGACTAATGCATTGGGCCTCGATGACTAGACTAGGCTGCCTGGTCCGCCTGTGAAGGCACGATCCACCAAAGCTAGGCGTTTACATGGATTCTTGTGCTTTGCTGCAAGCGTTTTACTGACCGAGCCGTCTCCTCAGCCCCTCGACGTCCTTTTAACTCCCCCCCCCCATGATTTCATTATGGCATAGTCGTACCTCTACATTATTGTACTTCGTCTGCGTTTGCCTAGGGATTTTATTGTGGTAGCATTGTTTGTCCTTTTCCCTCAATAGTCTTTTATATGAATAAATGACCTCACAGATGGAGAAAGTGACAAGGTGAGCCCAGCAGAGTTTGCAAAGGCACAGCCAGGGCAAGGGGTGGAGGCCTCAACCCTGGGGTGACCAGAACAGGGCACATGGGTGAACTGCACAGCAGGGGTGAGGGATTTGCGAAGGTGGAGAGTGCTCTCATTAACAGGGCGCCGAGCAGGTTGAGTGACTTCACTGCAGATCAAACGCCAGCTGTGACAAGAGACTAATTTTCATCTTTCTGAAAATTACACCAAAAGACGAAGCTGCTGAAATACTCGGAGCTGGCGCTGTGATGGCATCGCCGAAGCAAGAGTTCCCCGGGAGACTACTTCGAAAGGTGACACTCTGGAATATTTATCAACAGTACAGCCTCTTCATTTTTCTTTTGGCTAACCACGAGAATTCTAAGTCCTCCTCAAAGTAGGGTCCCAAGACCCGCAGCCTCCACCTCCCCTGGGAGGTCCAGAGAAATGCAGACCCTCCCACGACTGCCGGGGTCATCCCACTTTGGATACACATTGTGTGAGCCTTGGGAGGTCCGGTGTCTGCACAGCCAAACTACCCCGGGGTCCCCTTACCTTGGGGAAGGCATCAGGCCACACGGAGCGGGATCCGTGATTTAGTAGCGCCTGGACAGTGCGCTGCGGCGCTGTCGGGGGCGCGCACGTGGCCGTCTGCAGGGCGCGCGCTAGCGGGGACGCGCCACCGTAGTCGAGCGCGTCCGCGTCCGCGCCGTTCCGCAGTAGGAGCGTGCACAGGCCGGGGCGCGCGTGGCCGCAGGCCTTGTGCAGCGGGCTGCGCTCGTCCTCGTCCCGCATGTCTGTCGCTGCGCCGCCGCGCAGGAGGAGCGCGCACAGGCGCAGGCAGCGCGCGTGCTCCTCAGGGCTCCGCGCCGCCGCTCCGCACGCTGCGCTTAGGGCCGTCTCGCCGCGGCCGTTCCTCGCGTCCACGCGCGCGCCACAGCCCAGATAGAGTTGCGCGTGTTTGTCCAGGCCGCGCTGGGCTGCCACGTGTAGCGGTGTGTCTCGGTTGGGGCCACCCTCCAGCTGGACTGTCGCGCCGTGCTCCAGCAGCTCCTGAGCGCACCTGCGGAAGGCCAAATCAGTCACCAGCGCGCGGGACCAGCCGCGACCCTCCACCCACAGCGCAACTGGTGGGTGAGCACCAGCCAAAGCCAGAACTTTGGATCTTCAAGGCCACTCACTGCGGAGCGAACAGAGCTAAGACAAAACAAGATTATGTCAAACCCAGGGTCCCAGATATACTCCTCACCAAATGAATAGAAACATTTCATAAACTTAGAATGGGAATGACAATTGCATAGTGGTATTTGGGAAGGTAATGTCCATATGACAGTGTTCAGTGTGCTGGTCACTTGGACTTTATCTGGACATGGGTCAAACTTGGAGGTTAAGTTCTGGAGAGAATGCCTTAGATCAAGCTACCCCATCTTTTCTTGGAAAGGGCTGGAAAGGAAGATGCAAGGCAGGCCTTATATTGCCCCAGTTTGGGGCTGGGGTGGGGCTTCATCCTTGCCTGAAGGACACTGACTCTCTCAGACGGGCACCGGAGTCTTTTTCATTGGAAGCACCACGCAGAAGCAAACCCATGCCGAGTTACGCGTCCTTTCCTCCTTGACCAAACTGTACGCTTTGGCTGTGCCTGTTTCCAGTCAGTCTCCTAAGATTTCTGAGTCCTGTGGGAGATCACAGTCTCCCCCTCCCCAAATATTCTCCTAGGAGGATAGAATCTGCTGCCTCTAGGCTCACCAACTGAACTCAAGACTGTCTTTGACTCCAGACAACTAGCTTCTCTCAGGAGAGCAGTTTCCTTGACCAACCCTAGAGGGGGGAAGAAGCCACAGACCCCCTTGCAGTGCACTCAGCTTGTGTCCTGGGGCTCTGATCCAGACCCCTCCTCTCTCTCTGGGTAGTTCCTGACACTAACCTGACTAGTGCTGCTTACAGTGTTCTTCTCTGCCCCAGTGAGCAAAGACTTGGTTCCTCGCCTTTCTCCTCTCTGTCTTTTCCTCAGGCAGTGCTGTGGTAACTGCTCTGTTGTCACTTTCCTCTGTTTAGGAAATGATGGCCATCCCCATCTTTTGTCACCTATTCCTCTCCACCTGGCTGCTCTGAACTCTGCTGGGGGAGGCAGGACCCTCCTGGGAGCCTGGCTGTGATCTCAGCTGACCCACCCGGATCACCACCCAGCTCCCCATCTGTAATCCTCCAGCCCTCCCATTTTTCTAGCCTTTCTCATTCCTGGCTAGTACCCCCTTTAGATAGTCCAGCACACTAACTGAACGGTACAGCTCACAGGCTTCTGTTGGCTTCTGCCCCTTCCTGTCCACTTGGGAGTTTACCCCAGATCTGCTGGGAGTGCTTTCAAGAAATCCCTCCCTTGTTGTCTCCAATAGCTGTTCCTGTGGCTGCAGGGGCAGGGACACTTGCTCCCTCTATTTCTCTGTGTCTCAACAGCCTCCCTTGCCAAAGCTCCTCCTGCTGGGTTTCAGTTCTCTCTGTCCAAGGATAGGCCCTACCTAGATCATTCCATAGTTGCATACCCTGGTGCCTGTGTGTGCACTTTCCCCAGGGACTCACTGGCATGGCCACCGACTTCCTGTCTTCCTTTTCTCCTACTCTGGGACACCTTCTTCACACCACCAGGCTGAAGGGCACCCTTTTGCTTTATGCCCTTTGCTTTGCCTTATGAGTACCCGATCAAGCAGGACCCTCACCGTAAAAACTGTATCGCTGCATTTCCAAAGGCTAACCCTTTGTCTCTCTGTCTTAAAACTGTTGGTTCTTTGAGTGTAAAAAATGTGTGTGACTGTCGGGTGCAGGGCTGAACCTACCTCATTATCTGTATTCCCTAAAAAGCCTGTTGAACAAATGCTTCTTGCTAACGACCGTCTTTCAGCTCCCTCCTGCACTGCTGATGTTTTCCCTATTATTTACTTAACTGGGGCTCTGATCCAGTTCATCCATCCAGGGTTTGGGGACTGACAGCCGCTGCCCTGAAATGCATTTCTTTCTTCCTAGGGACTCTCAGTCTATTTAATTCTCCCTCTGTGTTTCTCTTGCCACCACATCAGCAGTACCATGAGAAGTGGTCTGTCCTGGGTGAAAGATCTTTACAAACAACTACAGCGTGATGTGAGGCATCCTTTGGGAAGACGGTACCCAGCCAAGAAAGGATGCAAATTTTACAATCAGAGCGATTTGCTTTGCTTCCTGCCTGGCTCTCTAGGAGGAATTTTGAATGGTGCAGTGGGAGGTTAGAAATCAAGGACTCTGTCTCATTTTGTCAGCAAGCCTCACAAACATTATAAACATTTTCTTCTGTCTTTTTTTCTTTTTAAAGCAGCACAGCCTCCAAAGGAAGATGTTCACCTGGAAGAGTCCTTGGCGTGATGGACGAATGGCAGTTTGCTGTTTGCTATATAGGGACAGGATGGGGACACTGGCCCACAGTCTGGAGGTTTACAAATGCCCGGCCTTTCTGGTTTAATGAAGAGCCTTAACAGGCTAACCCTTGGCACTTTTTAATGCCCGGCAGTAGCTGAGATGTAGAATTAGAGACGGGAGAGAGAAACCACAGGACAAATTGATGAGGGCATGTCTCTCTCGGCCCAGGTCAGACAGTCATTAAAAATGAAGGTGTGGTAGCCTAGGTAATGGCACACACAGATCCGTCCCATGGATGCGTGGAACCATCAGTTTACAAAACACACAGACAATACTGCCTTGAAAAGCCACCAGTAAAGAATGTGTTTGAGGAGAGCTTGGAATTGTGCAGGGCAGAATGGGGTTACCCCAGTTTACACCCAGCACAGTAGGGTGCTGTGCTCACGAGGGACTTTGGTTTCTTCGCACTGACTAATATTTTCAGAACTTTTAAGACAGGTTGGGGTACACAGCTTGGTATAGGAAAAACAGCCGACGCCAGCTGTTAACCACAGAGCCAACCCCCACAAGCCCCAGCAGCAGCTACATCGTAAGAACGACATTCTTTCCAAGCTTCCAGAACACTCTCAACGTTTCCCTTGATGCCTCTGATAGAAGCGTGGCTTTGGGAAGGCAAATATGACAGATGGGGCTTTTGGGCAGGGCAGGAGACGAGAGGGCTGATTGTGGAGGAAGCTAGAGAAACAAATGAGGACCTCTCTGTATTCTACCCCAGGACTAAACCGTGTCTTCAACAACTTATCATTCCCACACCACAGCTGCAGTGGTGGTGTTTCCCATGGAAACCATACAGCTGGAGAGATGGCTCAGTGGTCAAGAGTGCTGGCTGCTCTTCTGGAAGACCTGGGTTCAATTGCACCCACACTGCAGCTCAAAACATCTGTAACTCCAGTTCCGGGAGATCTGATGCTCTCTTCTGCACCCCCCCCCCACCCCCAGGCACCAGGTGCAAGCATCTCACATAGACAAAATGCCCACAGACACAAAATAAGAAGCACTGGGAAATGTCCCCCATAGGCTCCCGTATTTGAACACTGATCCCTGGTTGGTGGCTGTTTGGGGACATGTAGAAGTTTTAGGGGGCGGATGGAGCCTTGTTGGAGGAAGAATTGCCATTGGAGGTGGGCTCTAAGAGTTCATAGATTCACCCAACTTTTCCTCTATCATTTATATTTGGAGACAGGGTCTCATTAAAGGGGGATCTCACCCATTGGCTGGGTCCGCTGGCCAGCGAACTCTGGGGATCTACTCATCTCTGAGGTAGATCCTCACACTGAGGTAACAGGCACATGCGCCACTACCCCTGACTTTATATAGGTGATGGGGATCCTAACTTAGGCCCTGGTGCTTGTGGGGCAAACATTTCACCCACAGATCCATCTCCCCTGAACACTAAGCTTTTAAAAGACAATGAATTGATGGACCCCATGTCTAATATTTCTGAGGTGGCCAAGACCCCGAGACTTGATGGGCTATGGACCTAGGGGAAAACCAAACACTATGATTGTTCTACTGAAGAGGTATAGCCACAAATGACTCCCAATGGCATTCTCTTATACCAATAGACCAGAGAAGCTTCCTTCTGCAGCAGATGGGAACAAACACAGAGACCAGAGGTAGACAACGCGCAGAGATCGAGAGACTTTGGAACACAGAGTCCTGAATAGGGTGTCTCTACCAAGCCTCTCCCCTCAGGGCTCTGGAGCTTTTCTGAAGAGGAGGCAGAAAGGTTGTTAAGGTTAGGATAGAAGACACCAAGGACAGTGCCATCCAGATACAATAGGACTGAGAACCCATGAACTCACAGACTGTGGCAGTGTGCACAGAGACTGCACAGGTCTGAGCCAGATGCAGTCCCAGCACTGAGAACTGGACATGAGCATCTATCGCTGGCTAAGAAGCCATCTCAAACCGATAACTGCTGGCCTAAGAAAAATTGGTCCTCTACAATGGAGTATGAGAGAGAGAGAGAGAGAGAGAGAGAGAGAGAGAGAGAGAGAGAGAGAGAGAGAGAATGGTCTGGAGAGCATCTCGGAGGAGACAAAGGAGGGAAAACCATGATCAGAACATACTGAGTGATACGAGACTTATTTTCAATAAAAAATTAATTGATTAATAAATTCATTCAAAAACACATGGACTTTCAAGGCAAGGCAATGCGTTTCTTGTATACATTGTAGGACTTCCTGGGCATGGGGAAGGGTGGCTTGCCCTGTAGCCTCTAGCTGTGGGGCTCATCAACCCTCTGAGGTGGATGCTTTCCCCTGGGCTGTGGTACCTAGTCAGCTTCCAGGTGTGAGCACAGGAACAGGGGACATGATGGTGGCTCCGGTCAATGCAGGATGCTTGAGTATGATTGTCAGCCATGATGGATGCAGATGGATTCTACAGTGCCCGACAAGCAATGGGCCAACAACGGGTGGGAGAAGCTACCAAAGCTAAATTCATGACCAAAACATCACCTTTTGCTGAGCAGACAGACATTGCTTTGGAGTACTTTGTCAGTAATACTATTTATGGGCAACTCGTGCTGGATGCCCCTTGAGTCGTTGGGTGTTACTCGCGATCCCACCATTTAGCGCAACTGCCACGGGGCCTCCTCAGACGTGCAGAAGGGGCTTCACGATAAGGACGGTGTCCAGGAGGGTGGTGGGTCTTAGGAGCCGGTCACATTGGATCATAGTTATTGCTGTTGCCTCTTCTTGAAGTGGGTGAGCATGGTAAAAACTGGGCTGCAGGCAGAACCCTGGGGGACAGTGGCAGAAGCTTAAGCACTGTCTAGAAGCTGTGTGTGTACCGGTCTCTGGGAGAGATCCCGAGGAGGACTGGAGAGGGAAATGTTAGAGAAAGGTTCCCTCCCACTGGCTGATTCCTGAGCCAGCTTGGCATGAAGGACAGGAAGCCAATAGCCAATAGACCTCTGAGACCAATAGAAGAGCAGTTTTACCTCATTTCTCTGAACCTTCCGCCCGGATCGTCTCTGGAAACTTACTACCCTACCCTGTGCATTTTCCTCTCTGTCCTTTCCTTCGGAGATGCACAGGGCTTCACAGTAGTAAAGACTGACGTCAGCAGACAGAGCTCCAAGGCAGAGGAAGCAGCAAGACCCTGCTTGGCCCGTTGTAGTATCGTTGCCTGTCTTGGAGCCATGACTACTGCTGCGTTATTTTTCTAGTATTGGATGGCTGCAGTGGATGGTGATGTTTGGGGGCCAACTGTCCCCTAGATTGTACACGGACCCCTGTGCCCTGGCAGATGGAGGCACACAATTTCAAACACTGCCTCTGCATTTTACTGCACATGGGCCAACAGGTAACATCTCATCGCCTAGAAACTTCTCTAGTGTCCCTTCTTCCAAAACAGATGCACAGCATTTCTCCCTCTCCCCTCCCCTCCCTTTCCCTCTCCCCGTACCCCTTCATCTCCCTTCCTCTCCCCTCTCCCTCTTCTCCCCCTCTCCTTCTCCCTCTCCTGCTCCTCCCTTGATCCTAATGGATGAAGAGGAGAGCCAAAGTCATCAGTGAGAGGAGAGAAAAGCGGTAGGGGTGGGGAGAGGCTGATAACAGAACAAGATTGAAGACTTTTGAAGTGAGTCACGCAGGGAAACACACAGGTCCTAAGATTGCACCTGAGTGGACTTTGACAAAAGAATCCACTTGAATAATCAGTTCTTGATGCCAAACACACCGTCTCCAGTTCCTAAGAGCCACTCAGCCATCCCTGCGCAGGCAGCTGCTGGTCTGATTTCTCTCAGTGTCTACTTTTGTCTTTCTGAGGATCTGTCATGGTTTTGATCCTGTCTTTGCACCCACATTGCTTTGCATACAAAGTAAACGACTCTTGTCTTTACTATGTGGTCCTAATCAATTGTCCAGGCAGACCACATTTTAAATATAGCCTTCTCCTGTTAGTGGTCACAGGCTTTTGGGTGTCTGGACTTTTCGGTTATTCTAAAGAGAACTCCCGCCATCATTTGTGTATGCATCTTCCTGCGTATGCATCTTCCTGCAGGTATGTGTCCTCATTTCCACTTGTCCGACAAGTAGATAATGAGTGGTCCCATATTTAATATCATAAGAAAATGGCAGTTTTCCAAAGAAACTGTAGCATTCCACACAACAACCAGGGCTTTGTTTGTTTTGAATTGTAATCGGCATGAAACGGAGACTATTTTACTTTGGTTTTAAGTTGCATTTCCTTGGCAACCAGTGTGCTTTATGAAGCGTCTCCCAAGGCTTTGGTCTAGAGGGACGAGCTTTGATTTGCCCTGGTTTCTAGGTAATAAGATGCTATCCGGGAAGTTTACTGCTTAGTTTTGCCAACTTGACACGAAGTAGAGAGAATAATCAGGGAAGGGAGAACCTCAATGGAGAAAAATCCCTCCTTCAGATTGGCTGGTGGACAAGGCTATGGGGGCAGTTTCTTGTTCAATGATTGACATGAGAAGGCTCAGCCCACTGTGGGTGGGGTCAATCTGGGCTAGTCTTGGGTTGTGTCAGAAAGCAGTCTGAATAAGCTTTGAGAGAAAGCCAATATGCAGTGCTCCCCCATAGCTCCTGCCTTGAGTTCCTGCCCTGACTTCCTTCGGTGATGAGCTGTGATATTTAAGCTAAGCAAACCTCCTCAGGTTGGTTTTGTTCAGCATTTTATTCCAGCAACAGAAAGCAAACAAGCCGGGCAGTGGTGGCCTATGCTTTTAATCCCAGCACTGGGGAGACCGAGGCAGGGATTCTCTAAGTTCAAGCCAGCCTGGTTTACCGAGTTCAGGACTACCCGGAGAAACCTTGCCTCGAAAACAAAGCAAAACAAAACAAAACAAAAATCAACCAACCAATCAGCCCAAAACAAACAAACAAACAAACACCCAACCCAAACAAACAACATAGGGAGAAGCAGAACACGGAGGACCTCTGCTTGTGGAGCCCTCAAGGGGCAGCTCGGGCTGAGCCTGGGTGGAACAGGATTGGATATTAATGATGGAGATGTGTGGAATTACTTTGGGGCAGAGGCAGGGTTTGGTGAGGGGATCTTTCATCGCTGCCTGCACACCGCTTGTTTGTCTTTGGCTTCTGGCTCTGCCGGTATCACCACATGGGCACAGCATTGGCCCCTTTGTGCTTCAGTTCCCTAATCTTTAGACTGGGCATGGTCATGTCTTTCAGGGCCACGAGGGTGAGTACTCAGAAATGACAGAGTTCTCCAAATAACAAGTCACCAAGTGGGGCACTCTGGGACCACTTTCTTGACTATTTCTAAAATGCCTTACATTTATGTTGATTGAGACTTTCTTCCTCTCTACTTGATGGGCACAGGGGCGGGCTGCTTACTGGATCCGGTACTGGTGCCCACAAGCTGGGCGAAGCCCCTGCCGCTAGGTGGAGGCTGTTGGTGTTGGAGTCTGAGTCTGAGCCATTGTCCCTGCTGACGTCCTGAGCAGGGCAGTTTTGTTTGCTTGTTATTAAGCTTCAGAGATGGCAGGGCGGTTGCTCCTCCATAGGTGTAGGTCCCACAGCCACAGGCTGAAACAATTGTGGATTGCAAAAATTTGAATAAAGATTACATCTGTTCTGCGCATGTGCAGATCTCCTCTGTCCTGCGCATGTGCAGATTTCCCTGTCGCCACTGTCTCTAAACAGCACATCACGCTAATGGTTTACACAACACTTGCATTGCGTTAGACATTCTAAGAATCTAGAGGTGAATTAAAATATCCTGGCGAATATTAAACTTTGAGGCCTTTCCATGTATCAGACTTTATTGAGCATCTTCAGATTCTGGGTACCCATGGCGCTCACCCTGCATGGATACTGAGGGATGCCTGCTCGCCATTTCGGTCTGCTCAGATAGTTCCACCTGCCGGGCTGGAGCTGGAGCAGAATTGCCTAATGATTTCCTTCAATGATGTCAACCCCCGACATGAATTGGCTGCGTTCACGGGTTCAATTCTGACTTATGAATTAATTATCTTCCACTTAGTACTGACACACCCGGAACAAGAAAGTGAGTCAGTGTGCTTCTTGTTAATATATTTCACGGAGGAAGCAAGCCCTCTTGACTTTGCTTCAATCAAGGTAGGGCCAAGAATGAGAGTCAGGGACTCTGGAAACCATTGATGGTTTTTTTTTTTTTTTTTTTTTGGTTCTTTTTTTCGGAGCTGGGGACCGAACCCAGGGCCTTGTGCTTCCTAGGCAAGCGCTCTACCACTGAGCTAAATCCCCAAACCCACCATTGATGGTTTTAATCGCTGAGAATATATATATATATATATGGTCGGGGTTGGGGGTGTACTCTGATAACAAACAGGGCGATGCTAGCATGCAGCCTGGGTGGGAAACAGGAACTTTACCGAAACTTTTCTTTTTTGGAAAAAAAAAGTCTCTTCAAACAGCCACTAGATTAAAGGTCTCGTATCTCTTTTCGTGTGCTGAATCCTGAATTCTGAAGCTTGCTGCTCCGAAGGAAGCACAGATAGTTTTTTTTTTTTCTTTTTAAATCTCAAGAACTCAGAGACTCAAAGGTTTTCAAGTCCTGTGCCCATGGAGAATTGCTGACTGACAGGGGATGGGGCAGAGCTGGGTCCCTTGGTATGAAGACCATTGTCAGAAGTCGGAGGAAACCAAATGGCTCTGTATGTGGGTCATCGACCTTCTCGCTACTGTGAGGTAAAAAAACATTAAGGATGACCTAAAATTGACTATGTATTAAAGATCCCAGAGAAAGTAGCTCTTTCTTGTCGAAACGACAGTGTTTATACTCCTGGAAGCCAGACCTCCTCAGAGCCCTGCCTTTAGAAGGACTCTTTGGAGCAGAAAGGCCTAGTCACACCCTCAAGTCCCTTCTGACATCTATTAACTTTTTATCCATTAAGGGAGTGGGCTATGTTATTGTAGAGGTGTTCGGTGGGATCGCCAGCGTTTTCAGTGTGATCGTTGACATTGGAGGGGCTCTAAGTCAGCTGTTTTCATAGTTCCTCCTGAAATTCTGATTTATTTATCATTTAACTAAAACTGCCTTGCCTCGGCCCCATGAAAAGGATCTAAATGATAACAAACTCCCAGATTAATCGTCCAAAAGGAAGGTTTCACACAGAGAGAAATGGAAGTGGAAGTGACCCAAAGGAAGCAAGAGGAAAGCAGGGGAGGGGGTGAGGGTGTGGGGGGTGAGGGTAGGAGGGTAGGAGGAGAGGGATCTTGACTAACACCATCATGACCTGAGTTGTGTTCAGAGCCCTTAGCAGACAATGCCCTAGACCCGTGTGGTATTAAAAGCACCCAGAGTCAGTAAGCTAGCTAGTGTTTGTCTAGGGCATAAGCTGTGCTGTGTTACTGGTTGGCACGAGATCTCCACATCTTGTGATGTAAATGCAAACTGTTGCCTTATCATAAGGGACTCTGTCAGGGCTCACAGTAGTTTGTGCTCTGAGTAGGTCCTTAGTAAAGGACACTAGTTATAAAATGAAGCATAATGGAAACTTCTTTTTATTTTAACACTCACTTCCTCCTCGTAGGAGGGTTGTGGAGACAGGGCGAAGAGCTCACAGGATCCCTTTGTCCAGCTTTTCCTCAAGGTAAGGTCTTGTGTTATTATGGGATACACGTCATCATTAGGAAACTAACCTTGGTACACCCTGACGGACTAACAGTAATGAAAGACATGGCTGAATTTGGCTCTCCCATTTCATATCCGTGTTCTGTGCCAGAATCCAATTCAGGGTACCATGCTGCACTGGAATTCTCTAATTTTAATTCTGAGTAAGATGCAAGGAAATAATTTATGTGTGCCCTTGGAGGTATGGGGTATGGTAAATATTACATGGGAAATATTATTGAACATAGTTTCTACCAGAACATTCTATACTTGGGAATTTTGTTCTTGACAAAAAAATAAAAAACAACGAAGTTCCAGAAACCAAGAAGTCACAGATGGCCAACACATGAATAGACTAAGGGAGGAAACAACCCCCCAGCTAAATGGAAATAATGAAGTGTTTCCATCTCCATCTTCATAAATAACTATAGCAATTATGCAGCTGGCAGGAAGGCCTGACTGCAGGTAGACCCATGCAGTAAGTGTGGATGAAAAATGAGGGGTGTGTGTGGAACCAAGAGGGGGACAAAGAGCAATCCATCTTGCCTCCAATGTTGAGTGGCCCTATCCACCATGCTCCTGTTGCCATGAAGTTCTACCTTACCTTGGGACCCAAATGACTGTGAACCAAAAGCCTTTGACACTGTGAGACCAAATGGGTCTATGTCAGATGTTTGTCCCAGTGATGGAAGGTCTACAAAGACATCTGAAGTCATAATTGTCAACACATTTCTAAAGTTGTTATGTGCGTCTAATCAATTGCTTAAAGTGAGTGGTAGAAATTCCTAAATACGGACGAGGACAAGAGGACGTCGTATTTCTCGTTGAAGAAAGGCAGGTTATAAGACAGTGGATCTGCGCAGGTAAAAGAAGGAGAAGCGGGGACGTGGGGAGAAGAGAGAAGAGTGCGAGGGAGTAGGAAAGAAGAAAGACCAAGTTGTTGGCTCAGAATTTCTTACCAGCAAAGATGCCTTTCAAACACTCAAAAGAAATAACTTTTTCAAACAGCAAACACAGACCATTCACCAGCAGCAGACTCTCATCAGAAGAACCATTGAGGAAAGTCCTTGGAGCAGAAGAAAAATAGTAATAGGAGAAGTCCTGGATTTCCACAGAGCAATGAAAAGAAAGGCAACCACAAGTAGAAGTAAAATCTTTTTTTCTATTATTTCAACATATTTAGCAGATAAATGACTGTTAAATGATAATAGCATTGAATTGTATGTAAGTAAAGTGTACTATACCATAGGAAGAGAATGAGAAGAGATAAATGGATATATACTGTCATATGTTTTTTATAGCATGCATTAACTGAGGTTAGACTACGATAAGGTAATGTACAGGGTAAAACCCAAAAGGAATCACTACAATAACACATCCAGAATTGTATTTATTATAGTATGCCAAAATGAATGTAAAATGAGAACACTTAGTGGAGAAGGCAGAAGAAGATACAGAGACTAAAGAATAGATTTACGATTTAATTTGAGCTTAACTAGACAAAAAATTACATTAGCTGTAAATGACACAAATGCCAAATTAAAAGGAAGAGGCTTGGAGGACTACATAAAAGAATGCAAATCCACGTATAATCTACCTATAAGAAACTCACTTAAGGGCTCAGAGGCTCAGAGGTTATGCTGCTGACTCCTCTTCCAGAGCTCCAGAGTTCAATTCACAGCAACCACACGGTGGCTCACAACCATCTGTAATGGGATTTGAAGCCCTGTTCTGGTGTGCCTGAAGACAGTGACAGTGTACTCACATATATAAAATAAATAATATTTAAAAAATACTCACTTAAAACATAGAGTACTCAGGTGGCAGAGGCAAGTGGACTTTTGAGTTTAAGGCTAGCCTAGTCTACATAGCAAGTTACAGAATAGCCAGGACTACATAGAGAGAGACCCTATCTCAAAAACAAAGCACAAACAAACCCAAAACTTCACAAACTGGGCATCACCGGTGGCATATGTATATTTTCTCAGCACTTGGGAGACAGAGGCAAAAGAACCAGAAGTTCAAGCTTATTATTGGCTACATACTGAATCTGAGGCCAGCTAGGATATGCGAGGCTTTGTCTGAGAACAAACAAACGAGCAAACAGTTAAAATTGAAGGCTGATTCAAATGGTTAGCAAGCATCTAACTTAATATTTCCTTTTTTCTCTCCCTTGCCATGGATGAGACCTTAGGTTTGTGTCTAACAAATACTCTAAGGAAAAAGTTACAGAAGGGGTTTCTTTTCTTTCTTTCTTATTCTTTTCTTTTTTTTGCCAGTAGGTCAATAAAATTGCTACTTCTTCCTTGCTAGCCGACTTTGTTGTTCTCTTGGCCTGCATGCTTTGAAATAAGTTGCTACACTAGAAAGAACTCTGTAGCAAAGGTTACGGTTTGAATGAGTTTCTCCAAGATTCACCTTAAATTCAATCCTTAATGGAAAAGAATGAAGAGGAAATGGATGGATTCAGGAAGTGATTAGGTCTTCAGCTCTCTGTGGTTACAGATGCAAGCAGTGCTCATAAAAGACCTGGAGGGAAGGGAGTTCATTGCTTCCGTATCTTCTGCCTCTTGGGCCACAAGGGTATGCACCTGCAAAGTTCAATGCTGGAAGCAGAGAGAGCTCTCACCAGATCTGCATCTCCTGGTACCTCCATCTCGGACTTCTTGTCTCACCCTCAGAAATGGGGGAAACAGCTATGTGTGATTTGTAAACTACCCAACCTAAGGCATTTTGTCATAGCAGCAGGATTGGATCGGCTAGTAAGGAGTTGAATTCACCCACAGTCAATGAAAAACGGAGACCTTCAACCCAGCAGTCCTTAAGGAATTGAATTCTGCCAGTAACTGCATGGGCTTGTCCATGGGTTTTCTCTGGTTGGACACTCAGACCAGAGTGCAGGCTTTCATGTCACTTACATGATGATGGTCTCTTGAGAAGCCTAAAAGCAGAAAACCCAACAAAGCTGGGGCCGAACTCCCGACTCACAGAAATTGTGGCATAATAAATGGGTTTTCAAAAAGTCAATTTTAATTTTCTGTGTCCATGTGAATATCTACATGGTGTCTGTGTGCCACATTCATTCCTGATGCCCATGGAGATGACAAGAAGGAATTGGATCCTCTGGAACGGAACTTAAAGATAGCTATGAGCCACTATGTGGGTGCTGTAAACTGAATGAGGTTTCTCTAGTGGAGCAGTCAGTGTTCTTTTTTTTTTTTTTTTTGAGCTGGGGACCGAACCCAGGGCTTTGCGCTTCCTAGGTAAGCGCTCTACCACTGAGCTAAATCCCCAGCCCACAGTCAGTGTTCTTAACCGCTGAGCCACCACTCCAACCCTTAAATGTGCTTTTTGAATTCTGTTTATGCTAATTTCTTACACAGTAGTAGCAGAACCACTGAGACATAAATGCCAACACTAGTCAGGACAGCCATATTGTTACCAGAGCAGCTATTTTAAATTATTATTTTTCTTATTTTTAAATTTTTATTAATTGAAATTAAAAATGAATTTAATTAAAATGTAATGATACCATTTTCCCCTCCCCTTTTCTTCCATCCAGTCCATCACACATACCCACTTCTGTGTATTCTCTCAAATTTAAATTCATGGTCTCTTTTTCTTTGTTATACACATACACGCACACAGACGCACACAGTTGTAAACAGTTAAATACAGCCTATTCAGTTTGTACAATATTACTTTTATATATATAATTTCAAGGCTGGCCACTTGGTATTGGATAACTAATTAGGGGGATCATCCCTAGGGAAGACTATTTTTTCAGCTTTCAGCTTTCTAAAGTAGCTATTTTTATACCAGATAACATATATTATAGCCCAAAAAAAGATCACTAAAGATTAAGAATACCATTTCACTGGGGCTGGAAAGATGGCTTCGTGGTTAAGAGCACTGGTTTCTCTTCCAGAGGACCCATGCTAAATTCCCACTACCCACATAGTGGCTCACAACTATCTGTGACTCCAGTACCTAGGATATCCCCAGTGTCCTTTTCTGGCCTCCATGTGCACTGCATATGCGCAGTACATAGGCAGACATTCAGGCGAACAGTAATCACACACAGAGAGTTTAACTTCCTCTTCAATGACTTGACTAATGAAGAAAGTGAAGTAAGTACTCAGAAGTATTGGTAGGACTAGGGAGATTTATGTGATTGGCTTTCCTACAACATTGAATCACACAACTGCCGAAGACAGATTAAAGCACCTGAGGGCATTTACCAAGAGAGACATATTCTGGATTATAAAATGAGTCTCAATGAGTTTATAAAGTCATGCGAAGTAAAATTTGCAAACACTATTGGTTAAGTTGGGAGGTAGAGGTGAGTGGATCCTGTGTGTTTAGGGTCAGTATGATCTGTCTGAAGAGTTCCAGGTCAGCCAGGGCTACACAGTGAGATCATGTCTCAATGAAATAAGAGTAAAAATAGTATATGGGAGGGCTTGTAGTATATAAAGATGATATATAGGGGGATTTGTAGTATATAAAGATAGTATATACGGGGACTTGTAGTATATAAGGATAGTATATATGGGAAGGCTTGTAGTATATAAAGATAGTATATAGGAGGATTTGTAGTATATAAAGATAGTATATATGGGGACTTGTAGTATATAAGGATAGTATATAGGAGGGCTTGTAGTATATAAAGATAGTATATAGGAAGATTTATAGTATGTAAGGATAGTATATATGGGGACCTGTATATAAGGATAGTATATAGGAGGACTTGTAGTATATAAGGATGGTATATAGGAGGGCTTGTAGTATATAAAGATGGTATATAGGAGGGCTTGTTATATAAGGATAGTATATAGGGGGATTTGTAGTATATAAAGATAGTATATAGGGGGATTTGTAGTATATAAGGATAGTATATAGGAGGATTTGTAGTATATAAAGATAGTATATAGGAGGGCTTGTAATATATAAGGATAGTATATAGGAGGGCTTGTAGTATATAAGGATAGTATAGAAGAGGGCTTTTAGAGTCCTGTAAGTCTACATTTGAAAAATAATATTCAAACCAATGACATCAGCATATGTTTAAATACATTTTAAAAAGATAAGCAAATGAAACTCAATGCCAGCAAGAAAGGCAAACAGCAGAAAACTCTGCAGGGATCAGTGAAACAGAGAACAGAAAAATAGTAGAGAGGAGAATAAGAAAAAATACCAGAGAAGTTCAGTGAAATCACAAAACTGATGGTGGCCTGGAAAAGTCCAACATCATGGGTGAGGAAGGGTCAGTGAGATCAAAAGGAAAACTGATAGGGTGGGATGCACCCCAACATCATGAACGAGAGAGGCGATACAACAATTTACAGCCAGTATTAAAAATAAGAGTCAACCTCATGGCAGCAAATTAGACCACTTAGCTGAAAGAGAAAAGGCTCTATGAAAGCTTGCTTCAAAAGAGAAATAACCTACCTCTATAGGAAACAACATGAGTTTATAGTTAGAAACCTCTCACCATAAAAAAGCCACACCCGGATGGCTTTGGTGGTGAACTGCACCAAATACCCGGGACAATCTAAGATCTTCTTAAATACAGAAGGGCGAGGAGGAGGGATTGCTTCTCACTTGATTACTGACGTTCGATCACTGAAGGCGCATATGGGGCGAAGATGGTGTAAGACAATCATAGACTAATAACTCTCAGGAAAAGAAGTGTGGGTATTTAAAAATATTATAGCAAATGAAAACCAGGTATCTATCCATTTATCCATTCATCCAACCATCCATCCATCCATCCATCCATCCATCCATCCATCCATTCATCTAACCATCCATCCATCCATCCATCCATCTAACCATCCATCCATCCATTCATCTAACCATCCATCCATCCATCCATCCATCCATCCATCCATTCATCTAACCATCCATCCATCCATCATCCATTCATCTAACCATCCATCCATCCATCCATCCATCCATCCATCCATCCATTCATCTAACCATCAATCCATTCATCTAACCATCCATCCATCCATCCATCCATTCATCTAACCATCCATCCATCCATCCATCCATCCATCCATCCACCTACCTATCTATTTGAATTTAAATAATTCAGGAGTAAGTTAATCTCAGGAATGCAAGGTTGGTTCTCCCATTTCTCAGTGTTAAGAGACAAAGCAAGGGTCATGTGATCATTTCCACACACATGTAAACATTTACAGTCAGGTGGTGGTGCACACCTTCAATTCCAGCACTCAGGAGGCAGAGGCAGCTGGACCTCTGAGTTCGAGACCGGTTTGCTCTACAGAGCAAGTTCCAGGATGGCCAAGGCTATACAGACAAACCCTGTCTCAAAAAACCAATTTTTATTTTATAGAACTCGATGTTCATATACAGGATATGTCCATATATAATATAATACAAATTCTCAATGACCTAAGAAGGAGTGCTCCATCTTTGAAAAAGGTGACCTACAAGAACTTCTTAATGCTGAAAGACAATGAATGTTGTGCTCTAAGACGAGGAACAAGGAGATGGACTCTTCAACTCTTTCCTTCAGAACTATGCCGGAGGATCCAGTCAACGAAACAAGCATGAGAATGCTCGTTCAGAATGCAAAGGAAGCAAAACTGAGTTTGTTTGCAGATGACGTAGTTAATTGTCTGCATAGGAATCCCATAGAATTTACAGTCTTTAGAGAAACCAGTGAGTCCATTGAGGCAGAAGGTGGCAAGCTCTTTATACAGAGAATAAAATAAAAATAAAAATAAAAATAAAAATAAAAATAAAAAATATGGCAGCCACACAAAATCAGAGATTAGAATGAAAATGCTTTCTACAGTGGCATCAAAACTATGAAATGTTAATATCTTGTCATAGTTGTGTTCTAGTTTCCTTTCTACTGCTGAGATAAAACACTCTAACCAAGGCAAGGAAGGGCAGGAAAGGGTTTATTTGGCTTATACTTCCAGTCACAGTCTTCCATGGAGGGAAGTCAGGAGAGGAACTCAAGAAATAACTTGAAGCAGAAACTATGAAGGGATGCTGTTTGCTGCTCACTCACAGGGTCATGCTTGGCTGTCCTTATATGTGGATCAGGACCACTTTTGTAGGGATGATACCTCCCACAGTGGACTAGCCCCCCGCCCCTGGTAAGTTAATGGTCAAGTCAGGGCCTGTATCAATTAACAGTAAAGACAATCATCCACAGACATGCCTGCTAGCCTTTGTGTGATCCCTCAACTGCGAGTTCCTTCTCAGGTGACTCTAGGTTGTGTCAAGGTGACAGTTAAAGGGCAGTAGACATGGGGGGAGGGGCGTGTTTGTGGTCAGCTCTCAAATAGCTGAGGCAGGAAGATCATGAATTTGAAGCTAGCTTGAGTTATACAGCAATACCCTCTCAAGACAAATGTGTGTGCGCGCGTGTGCGTGTGTGCATGTGCATGTGCGTGTGCTTGTGTGTGTGTGTGTGTGTACATATGAATAAGAAATAAATCTTATACAATATTTGCAAACCCCAATGCACAGAAAATTACAAATCACAGTTGAGAGAAACAGAGAGGATCTAAATAAACTGAAGGGTGAATTGTATCCAGACATTGGAAACCAAAACCTAAAGGTTTGTTTATGATGCTTTCTCTCTCTACACTGATGCATATGTTCATGGCAGCCCCAGTCAAAACCGAGCAGAAGTTGACCAACTGAACAAAAGATGCAAATGACATGCAAATGAGCTGCAAAACAACTTTGAAAATAACATTTGTGGGCTTAGTCTTTTTTTTTTTTAAGTTGAAATTTTATGTACATTGGTGTTTCGCCTGCATGTATGTCTGTGTGAGGGTGTCAGATCCTCTGGAACTAGTATTGTAGACAGTTGTGACGTGCCATATGGGTGCTGGGAATCTGTCTCCTTCGGAAGAGCAGTCAGTGCTCTTCACCATTGAGCCGCCTCTCCAGCCGCTGAGGGCTTACTCTTATCTTAAGTTCTATTGCAGTTATAATAGTCAAGGCAATGTTGTATTGGGGGGACAATAGATGAATAGATAGATCCTTAAGGGAATGGCTCTTCTACCCTGGCCACCTTGTGTGGCCAAATTGACCAACTGTATGACTGACTGCCAAGACAGACTCTTAGTACAACATCCTGCTATCTTCTTGAATCCTTGTAGGAGCCACTACAAAGCCACTTGCCTCTCTGATGGGTTCCTGTCCCTTCCTGGGTCCTGAGGAGTCTTCTCTACTCATTTCCACAGAACAGTGCTACAGACGAAAGCTGCTCAGGGGAGGGAAGCTTACATGTGGTTGCTTGCAGTGAGACATCCTTCCATTCACATGGGTGCCGTCTACCTCTTTGGTCCAGGATATGAGATAAGGACTCTGTAAAGTTACCACGGCAGCTTTTCCTCTCAGTGTTGATGCAACAAATTGGCTTGTTGGGTTATGACCAGTTAAACCAGGAAGGCTGTGTCTTATCTTGTGTGTACTTGGCAAGAGAGTCTAGAAATGATGTCAGATATGAATGACCACTTGATTAGCATATGTGTGTGTGATTGTTTGTAGAGACCAAAGGTCAACCTTGAGTGTTCTTTAGGAACTGTGTGTGTGTGTGTGTGTGTGTGTGTGTGTGTGTTTTCTGTGTAGCCCTGGCTGTCCTGGAACTCACTCTGTAAAACAGACTGGCTCGAACTCAGAGTTCCACCTGCCTTTGCCTCCTGAGTGCTGGAATTAAGGGTGTGTGCCACCATTGCCTGGCTCCCCACCTCCTTTTTTGAACAGGGTTTTTTACTAGTCCAGAAGCCCACTGAGTAAGGCTGGTTGGTCAGTGAGCACTAGGGAGCCATATGCCTTTGCCTCTCTAGTACCAGAAGTATAAGTGCATGTTGGAACATTTGGAAGGAAGAAAGGGAAAAAGGTTTTATAATTATATTATAATTTCAAAAAATAAAAGAGATAATTAAGGAAAATAAGTGCATGCCATTATGCCTGACTTTTAAATATGAGCACTGATGGTCAAGGCCTCAGTCCTGATTAATTGATTTTTTTTTTTGGGGCAGTTTGCAAAGGCAAGGGAGTGGAGAAAGGAAGGGGCTTTGACACCAGCAGGTTTGACCCACTCCTGACGCTGTATTTCACACCACAGCATAAACTCAGCACGAGAAACGAATGATCTAAGGGGTATACACAGCAGTATGGGCGTGCCTCAGAGTAAATACATTGAGGAGAAGAAACCAGAGAAACCCCCCTGCTGAACAGTTGGAAAAGCAAAGTCAAAAAACAAACTAGTGACTTTGCGCGTTCCTCACAACTTATTAAGAAAAGAACTCACAATGGGTTACATTTTTTTTTTTTTTTGAATCAGCTCAGTCCTGACATATGATAGCAGGTCACAGTGCTGTGAGGTGCAACTTGCTGGGGGGATCTACAAAGTGAACTGTGATCTCTTTGTTTGTTTTTTCCCAGACAGGGTTTCTCTGTGTAGCCCTGGCTGTCCTGGAACTCACAGAGATCCACTCGTCTCTGCCTCCTGAATGCTGGAATTAAAGGCATGTACCATCCTGAGAGGCAGCAAAAGGAGTTTGGTTCCCTGGGATTTAGATCAGAAACAGAGGCCCACTGGGAGTTCACTGCAGGGGGAGTGGATCTAACTCACCCTAGGCTAATGTCAAAGAGTCAGCACCCCCCTGCAGCCAGCTCTGCAGAAACTTTCAGGTCATTGGCAGCTTTTTGTCTAGTCCAGTGTCTGGAGAAACAAAGTGTCTGGGGTTACCTTGGTCTCAAAGTTACAACTCAAGGTAGTTACAGTCTGGGCAAAATGAATCCATACAGATCTTATTGTAGGATGACTGTAAGATTTAAGTTAGTAGACAAAACAGAGAAAACCTCTGTGAACTTGGGTCAGGCAAAGAAATTCTAGATAAAATAGCCCAGCACATACTCCGGAAGAGTAAATTTGGCGAATTGAACTTTATCAAAAGGAAAAAACTTCTATTCCTCATAGATACTGTTAAGAGAAGAAAACAGGGGGCTGGGGATTTAGCTCAGTGGTAGAGCGCTTACCTAGGAAGCACAAGGCCCTGGGTTCGGTCCCCAGCTCCGAAAAAAAAAAAAAAAAAAAGAGAAGAAAACAGAAGATGGAGGCTGGGAGATGGTTGGGCCTTGTACCTTCAATAGATAAGGAGACCTGGAGGTTTTAATAGGAAAACAACGGAAATTAACATCTGAGCAAAGGATCTGAAGGGATAGCTCACCCAAGAAGATACTGGGAAACAAATCCAGATCGAAGCTACAGTGCTTTACTTCTCCGTGACTGCCCGTCTCCAACTCGAATGCCCACGTGGTTAAAGGGAACGCAAAGTGTACAATAGTTAACTTCTTACTCTCATCAGATTGGCTAGCTATTGTGATGGTAGATTTATCCAAAAGTAATAAAGGTTTATAAAAAGGGTACAACTCTCTGGGATATTTGATTTGCAACAACCCCAAACTGGAAACAACCAAATGTCTTTCCTTATTTTATCTGTCTGTCTGTCTGTCTATCCATCAATGGCAGTAAGTAAGATTCAACTCATAGCCGCACAAATACTAGCAAAGTGTCCTACCCTGAGCTACATCCTTTCAGGGGTTCAAATGTCTTTCTTTCAGTTAGGAATGGATAAAATACACCGTCGTGTACCGACACCGTGAAATATTAGCGTGAAGAGGCAACGGACCATGGAATATCCGGGACAACATGGACGTGTCCCAGAAGAATTATGTTGAGAACAAGAAAGTAGACAGCACATTTTTGTTGTTGATGCTTTGTTGGTTGGTTGGTTGGTTGGTGTTTTTGAGACAAGGTTCTTTTGGGTAGCCCTGGCTGCCCTTGAATTCACTCTGTAAAGCAGGATGGCCTCCAAATCAAGATGCTGGGAGTCAGAGGGCCCCTCAGGCACCTCCACTCCGGACCTGGCGCCTAGCATCCCTGCCTGCTTGCTGCTCCAAGCAAGGCAAGGGTTGGAAGACCCTGGTAATTTTGGGCATGTGGGGAGCAGCAGACTCCAGCGAGATCCAACTGTGGGTGGGGTGATTTTATGTTATCGCTTCTACAGAGAAAGCAGCCAAGCAATTATAAAGCAAGAGAAGGACCTAGAACCTTTGAAAAGAAATGTTGGGATGACACAAGACTGGCAGGAAAAAAAAAAAAAAAAACAACCCACCAACAGTAGCACCAAGGTTGCTGGGGCCCCTTAGATCCTTTCCATCCCAGGCAGCGCGACCCGGGAGGATGGAGTCCTTGCGGGCCTCGGAAGCTCCCGCCCGAGAAGCTAACCATTTATGTCACACTGTGACAATTATTCTGCATAAAATTATCATTAAAAACCCTAATTTTTCAGCCTCCAACCCCGCCAGTGGCCTTTTAGCATTCTTCAGCCCGGCGTCTGCAGGCCGTGATCAGAGGCTCATTACCGCGGCGTGGCGCCCCGCGCGCTCGCAATCAAGCGCTAATTAACCCGCCCGGGGCCGAGCCGGCGGGGCGGGGTCAGGGAGGGTCCAGCGGCCGGTGGGGCGGGGTTCATGGTCTGGGGATTAGGGTCAGACCTCAGACTGAGCCCAGCATGGGCCTGAAAGATCCTAGCCTGGGGCTGTGGGTCAGGATCACTGGCCTGGGAATTAGGGTCAGAATTCCAAGCCTGGGGACCAGGATCAGGGTCTCTGATGTGGAAAGTAGATTTAGGGTCCTGGGCTTGGAGACTAGGGACAGACGGATGTCTGGCCTGAGGACTAAAGTTATAATGCCAGGTTTGGGGATGAGAACACATAGATCCTGTCCTGGGGACCAGATTCAGGAAATCGCCCTCTTGGGGGATAGGGATAGACAGATACTCAGGCTATGAAGTGGAGTCAGGGTCCCTACCTGAGTCAGTGGCCTGGGAAAGGAGCAATTATGGACCGGGGTCCAGGATCACGTGGCCAAGGGCCAGACTTGAGTCTAGGTCTGAGACCCCCTAATCTGGGTCCCTGGACCAGTCCGCGATGTGGGGGCGCTTCTTACCCAAGCGAGGCTGGTGTGCGGCATAGGTGCAGGGGTGCCAGGCCCTCCGAGCTGAGCAGATCTGGGTCTGCTCCGTGCTGCAGCAGCAGCCGAGCGCAGGCAGTATGGCTCCCGAGACAGGCCTCATGTAGGGCACCACGACCTCCGGGGCTAGCATCCGGGTCAGCTTTGCGACTGAGCAGGTGTCTCACGCAGGACTCGTGGCCGTGGGCCGCAGCGATGCACAGCGGCGTGGTGAGCTCCCGCTTGTACTCCAGGGTCCAAAGGCCTGGTAGGGAAGGGGACAGGTAGGGTATAAGGTGAATGGGGCAAAGGAAGAACCGGGGGTGGTGGTGAGCAGTTTGCTGAAGCTGGAGCATGAAACCACATCTTAGAGCTAAGTACCAGGTGCATGTGTACGAGAGTCACTTAGAAGTATCGTTAGCGATGTATACCCCAGACAGAGAGCAAAGACACAAGGAGGAAAAGACAAGATCCATGGAGAAAGAAAAGGAAGAGGTTGGAAGCGCTACAACAGAGAAAGGTTGTGACATAGGGACGTGGGGAGGTTGGGGAGGGACTGGAAATCTTGTCGGAGTTAAAGGCCAGGAGGAAGAATGGACGGGATAGGATGTATTATGCATGCATGTATGTATGTATGTATGTATGAATATATATATGTATATGTGTATGTATGCATATATGTATGCGTGTATGTGTGTATATGTATATATGTATGTATGTGTGTATGTATATATGTATGTGTGTATGTATGTATGTATGTGTATGGGAGGGATTTTTCCGATGTGGGGTTTGGGGAGGGACTGGAAATCTTGTCAGAGTTAATGGCCAGGAGGAAGAATGGACAGGATAGGATGTATGTATGCATGTATGTTTGTATGTGTATGTATATATGTATATGTATGTATGCATATATGTATGTGTGTATATGTATGTATGTATATATATATGTATGTATGTGTGTGTATGTATCTATGTATGTGTGTATGTATGTATGTGTATTGGAGGGATTTTTTTCCAATGTGGGGGGTGGGGAGGGACCGGAAATCTTGTCAGAGTTAATGGCCAGGAGGAAGAATGGACAGGATAGGATGTGTGTGTGTGTGTGTGTGTGTGTGTGTGTGTATGTAATCCCAGTGCAGAAGAGCTCTCTTTCAGACTCTGGATTGGGGGTGATTGAGAGGAGTGGCTGTGGAATTTTCCAGGATCTAGTCTTTGTCGCCTACCCCTTTATCATTAAAAAGAAGCAAACAGACAAATCAGACCCCATCAAGGAAGCCTGCTAGAGAAGAAGACAAGGAAGAAATTGAGTGTTTTGGGAAGTGGCGACTATAGAAGGTGGCTTTCATGCAGCTGTCCATGGTCAACACAATTCTGCTCTCTCTCTCTCTCTCTCTCTCTCTCTCTCTGTGTGTGTGTGTGTGTGTGTGTGTGTAGCATTGCTCTTTCTTGATGGATGAATGGGCAGGTGCTGTGTGTGACTTCTCTGAACACTTCTCTGCTTTCATGAAGCGGGGGCAAGGTTGTTAGTGGCCAGGAGCACCTGTGTGTGTGGGTGTCCCCTGTGAATACCATCAAGGGACAGGCACTCACATGGGGAGAGGACTTTCTGTAATGATGGAAGAATCGATAAGGTGGCTGTAATGAGCTGCCCAGGGGACCCTTTTTGAGGCCAACCTCCTTCCTGGGACCCATGCTGGGCTGTTTTGAAAGCCCACACTCATTAATTACCTACCTGCGTGTGGCTGAGAATCCTAGCCTGCCGCTTGTCCCAAAGGCCCAGCTTGGAGCTAGCTGTTTGCTCAGTGGGCAAAGTGAGGGAGGGATTGTCACCACTGGTTAAAGTGACTCTACTCAGAGGCTCAGGGATTGGAAGCTGGGGGTAGAGGTCTGCCTGGGTTTGGACTCTTTTCTAGGGAAGACAGTCTGATCATGGGATGGGTTGGGCCTTCCTGAGAGAGTGGGCCCTCTGCTTTCCTCAGGTACCATATCTTGGACCCCTACTTTGGTGCATTTACCAAGATACAGCATTTGCTTTTACTTGTCCAGAGTCTTCAAAGTTCCCAGCCTCCTCTGCTGCTTCCTCCTCCCCTCCCCCAGTTCTGTATGCCCACCCCGATGAGTCAAGACTTCCTAGGTCCTGGGCTGATGATGGTCCTTCATGCCAACAAGAAACCTTAACTTCTGGGCTGGGGAGATCCCTCGGTTGGGAAATCATTTGCTATGAAAATACAAGGACTTGGGTTTGATCGCCAGAGTTCACATACAAAATCCAGGTGTGGCGGCCCATGCTCGCAACCCCAGTGCTGGGAGATGGAAGAACCTTAGGCCCACTGGTTAGCCAGCCTAACCTAGCACACCAGCCTCAGGCTTGTGAGAGACTCTGTTTCAAGAGTCAATGTTCCCAGGGGCTGTTTCTGCTCTGGGGAGTCAGGTGACTGGGGGAAAATTACCACAGAATCCAGGTATCCCTGAGCCCCTGCCGTCCTGGTCCTCACTGAGCTCAGGTTGTACTAACCGGAACTGTCGCCATTTCCCTGGTCCTCTGCTCTCAGCAATGCTAATGTCCTGCCCTTCGGATGTGATCTGGAAAGAGTGTGGAGCATGAGGGTCAAAAGCCTATGGGGTACGGGGACTAGATTTTTGACAAGATGAAAAAGACAGGTTAAACTAACATCCTAGGGTTTGCCATTTGAGTACCCGTGAGTTCAGTGTTGGGTAGCACGTGATTTAAAAACTGAACAGGGGTTGGCATTCAAGCAGCTGACATTCTTGGTCTGGGACAGATGATGCCCAGAAGGTCTCACTAGGAGCTGGTGGTTGACACCTTCCAGTCAGCAGGCTTCGTGCTTGTTACAAACAGGACAGTTCTTTGGCAGTGTTTGGGTAATCCCTCTTGCTCGTGAAAGGATTAAACAGAAACGTGTTGATAAAGAGCCAACTTTCCACATTCTTAGCCTGCTAGAGCTCCCAGGTTAGGACTTGGGACACTGGTCACAGATCCTCACATTCCTATGGTCTGGCAGAGCTGTGGTGGGTGCCTAGCACAGGCTCTCAGCCCTAAAGCCTAGGTACATCTGGGTGTCCCAGCACAGAGCAGCCACATCTGAGGGTCAGGAGTGTGCCCTGACACACACAGGGACTATGGACTTATTTCCGCTTTCTTGTTTTGAGGCTTCTCTAGGTTCCAAGAGAAGGGTCCGCTGCAAGCCGGTGGTCTTCTCTCTGTTGACACTGGGTTGTAGGATGCTGTACACACTGCTAGTGGACTGTGGCGTTCCGTGATTCACAGAACGACCTCACACAGAGCTTGGTGTCAGAGGTCAGCCTAATCTTAACTCCCCAGCTGCCAAGATCAACAGCTAAACCAGGGCTTTGCTTTCAAGGTAAGAGACGCATCCAACACCACTAGCTGGGTGCTTCTCACCCACCATTTTCCCTTCGGTATCTCATCACCCTCCAGAACCAGTTTGCTTACAGACCCCCTTTGTTATTCTCAATCCCCAAAGGCAGGATCTGTGGATTCTCCCTTCAGGAAGGATGCACACATTTCCACAGGGTTAGTAGAAGCTTAAAGTGGTACAGTAGAGCTTTAGAGGGACCAGGGTACCTGAGAGCCCAAAGGTGGCCAGGGATGTCACCTGCCATTCCATCTCTTCAGTACTGATCTCGAACACCACGTTGGCATCCCAGAAGCACTGGTCCGTGAGGGACTGAATATGGTCCAGGTCTCCTGCCACCAGCGCAGCGTGGAACTCAAGCTCAGGAGTCCCAGCTCTGATTTGAGGCTCTTTGCTCATCTTCTGGAAGATCGTCAGTTTTCTTCCAGCTGGCTCTGGTTGTCTCTCCATCACAGGGCAACTGATTTCAGAATGGGTTCTTCAGCAGGGGAAGACGGCCTTACGGAGAGTGGGCTATTTCTATTGTCATTACTCCATTGTCCTCCACTTGGAGCCCTGTGACAGTGTATTTATAACTCCTATGGGCTCTGATGTGATAATGGTTACTTGATACGACCACGGTCATGTGACCACCGAGATATCACCGTGTCCTCTCACCCATGTGATTGTATGGATGATAACCCCAAAGGGGGGGAAAATGCTTCTTCCTGTCTTTGAGCTGCTGTGCACAGGCAGACACCAGCCACAAGCATTCCACCTGACGGACAGACCGGGCAGTTCTTTTATTTACTGTTTGGTCAGGCGACCCCAGCCACACACGAGGACTGGTGCCAAGGTCTAGAAAGCGGCCAAGGTCATGCAATGCTTGGCAGGGTTAGATTCTCTGAAAGGAGGCTGTGAGAAGCCATCGTGGTGGGGAAGCCGAAATTGTAGTGGAGAGCTCAGGATGTTGGAGATGCCAGGACCATTGGATGCCCACAGAGGAGGGTTTCAGACACATAGTAGAGCTGGCCCAAGAGGACCAATGTGGCCTGCAAACAGCAGAGCTGGAGGGTGGGACTGGAGCTCGGGCAGAAGATAGGGGGCTACAGGATGTGGTATTTGGTCCTGCTTTGGCCTGGTCCTTCATTGTATGCCTCCCTTCCTCCTTCTCAACCTCTGTTCCTCCCTCCCTTCTTCCTTTCTTTCCTTCCTCCCTCCCTTCCTCCTTCTCAACCTCTGTTCCTCCCTCCCTCCCTTCCTCCCTCCCTCCCTCCCTTTATTCCTTCCTTCCTCCCTCCCTCTCTTCTTCCCTTTCTCTCCTTTGGACTTGGGGATGTTTACTCTGTGCCATTGGATATTGGAAGAAGGAGACTTGCTTTTATATTTTACAGAGGCTCGAAGTTAAGAGCTTGCCTTGAGGGCACGTGAGTTGGCTCGGCAGATAAATGCTGGTTCGATACACCTGACAGCCCCGAAACCCCCAGGAAGGTAGACAGAGAGAAGCGACTCCACAAAGTTGTCCTCTGACCCCCACATACCCCCTGACACACAAACACAATCTGAGTCTCAGATGAGAATTTGAATTAACTTGAGGTTAGTCTGGGTCAATCTCTGTCCTGTGGTGTGTACGCACGTGTGTAGGTATGTGCGTACATGTGCGCGTTAATGATTACTCTCTGTTTTATTTCTAGAGTCAGTGTCTTTCCACTAAATTCAGAACTCACTAATCTAGCTAGTGTAGGTAGCCAGCTTACCTGGGCTATCCCCCTCGCCCCCATCTCTGCTTTCTCAATACCAAGACTGCATGCAGCCCTCATGCCTGCCTGGCTTTTCTGTGGGCATCTGGGGATCCGAACGCAAGGTCTTCCACTTGTGTGGTAAATGTTTTATTCACTGAGCCAGTTGCTCAGTCCTGGACTTTTGAGCAGAACTGGGACTATTAGAGACGGTGGGGGAATTTCAGAAATGAACTAATTACACTTTGCATCATGAGATGAAAATGAAGCTTTAGGCTCAGAGGCAGAATATTATGATTGGAAACGACACACTCAGGGGTCGAGCTGACAAAGGGTGGAAGGAACTTCGATACCATTCACTGTTAGCGTGACTAGATTCAGGGTCAGCATGGATACAAACCGCTGGGTGTGTTTACAAGGCGTTTCCCAGAAAAAATTTAACTGAGGTGGGAAGGCCACCCTCAGTGTGGGCAGCACCATCCCACTGGCTAGAGTCCCAGAGAGGGTACAAAAGGAGAAAGTGATCTGAGCACTGGCATTCATCTCTCTCAGCCTCCTAGTTGTGGGGAAAAGACATGAGCGGCTAGCTGTTCCAGGCTCCGGCAGCCACAATGGGGTCACCTTTATTGACAGACCTTCCCTGATATGAAGACTGCGCCTTCAAACTTGGAGCCTAAACACTTTGTTACCCTGACGACAAAGACAATATGCCGACCTGTCTTTGCTCTTGTTACAGACCAGAGGTATGGGCACAGGTGGGTGGGTGTGCATAGGCTGCCCCAAGGGCTGGAGCCTGCTGGACTCACAATTGCTTCACAGAGGAAGGCCTCAGGCTATGTTAGGTGTAGAGGGACATGGCTGTCTGTCCTTCAGGGATGCTCGCAGTGTAGAGAGGCAGAGGGCTCACTGGTGAGAGATAGTGCAGCTGGAGAAGGGGACTTGGCCATGAGTCCCCGCCCCCATACGCCCTGACAGTCCAGTAGCAGCGTGTGCTTCCGGTTCTTCTTTTCTTGGAGTGTAGGCACTGCACCATCTCATTTTCCTCAGATGGACTGTAATCAGATCCACTTCTAGAAGGCTCCAGCATAGCTGCAAGATGAGGCAACTTGGACTCGCCCCTCACTTTAAATCGGAGGATGTTTTCCAACCTGTTATAATCTGTCATTGGATGTGTTTAAGAGGGTCAGAGGTTGAGTCTGGGGACAAAATGAGTTGTGCTCTAGGCTAAATTTAGCTTCCCTCATGTTTTTGTTCCCACAGTGTCTGAGCTGGAATTGAGTAGCCAGGGAATAGGGCTTTAAAAAGAACTCCTGGTGGACGGGGTACCCTTGCAAGTGGTACATGAAAAGCCTGGCAGAGAGCTGGGTAATAATGATTAATAATAATAATAAAAAATTATTATTATATAATGAGAACAGAAGCACTGTTGACTATTACATTAAATAAACAAACCAACCCACCTAGAAAGCAACCCATTCATTAGCTAACTGAACATGGTTACATTTTAGGGTGCCCTGTAGGGAGTTCAGAGATGAAAATCCCATCTTTGGGGGTGACACAGGACAAGAAATCTGTATTTGGAAGACTGCAACAGGAGCCGCTTAGTCTTCCTTTCCAAGGTGGTGAGACGTCCCTCTGGTGTGTGAGTGACACTCCTTTCTGACCCTGTGCTCTGGGTTAGGCTCCCCAGCCCCCTCCACCTCTAAATGACCCTACCCGTGCTTGCTTGGCCTGGCCAGGTGTACCCACTTACTCATCTTCAGCCTTTTCAACTCAGTCAGAATCATTGGGCAGCCCCGAGATTCCACTCCGGTTTTGCCAAGTCTAGTGCATGAGGAAACCCAACTTCCTTTAAGTGTCAATTTGTGTATAAGTTGCCGAATATCGGTCAAAACTTGAGGAACTACGGTAAAACAGAGGGACAGAGACCACAGTTTTACCTTTCAAACAGAGGATAAATTGAGATTCCTTAAACTAGCAGACAGATCTGGAAAAGATTAGGAAAAAAGACAAAACAGGGTGTCAGCTGTAGATCTGGGGGGTCAGTAAGGAGCCAATTGGGTGAGTGGGACAAAGTGTGGCTTGTGATGTGATTGTCACTGTGCAGCGGGGTGAGGATTCACAGTGAGAGCGATTCACAGTGGAGAAGCACCCACAGGAGGCCTCAGAGCAGTGCTTGATACTTTAGTTGCAAAATAGAATCACCTGACGAGCTGTAAACGCCAGGATGGCAGGACCCCAGCTTGAAGACTTGTGCTATGCCAGGCTGCATGCAGCCTGAGTGTCGGGATCACTAGGAACTGTCCGAGGGCTTCTACCTGCAGCCAGGTTGAGACCACGCTCAGCTAGGGACCCTGCAGATGCTGCCTTGAGGTGATCTGTGTGAATGTACGGAGGGGAAGCATGATGCAATCCAGCTCCAAATGGTCTCAGCGGGCCAGAGCAGTGGCCTGATTCAGTGACCCAAGCTGGCGGGCAAAATCCAGGACCCTGTTTCTCGTGACTCGAACTTCTGCTCACTGTCTGGGTCCTCTTGATTATGACTCCAGAGGCTCCGCTTTCTTGTTGGCCAGCTCAGAGGTAGTTAGTGCCAAAGGCATACTGATGTTTGTACCCAAATTTAGGTGACACAGATGGAACAAACTCTCTGGGGTTATTTTAAACCATCAAAGCATGTCTGTGGAGAACCGACGTGTGTCAGCGAAGGGTCAGTTCAAGTTCACTTACTTTGGCTTTCAGAACCCTGAGGCCTTCCTGGAGTCCTCGAGCAACTGTCTGTTGCTGCCCACGGACCCCTTTGATCTCTGTTAGAGGTTGTGGACATCCGGTTCTGCCTCAACCCTGCCCACAGTTGGTTAGATTTTTCTTGGCTAGTATCTTGTTTCTCAGTTAGGTTGCTAATTAAACATTTGTTGGTATTAGCAGTTACACTGAGGATGGGAGTGGGGGGTCATCACACCTCACATGGCCTTAGGACACTGTTCTCTTCAGTTCCTCTTCCTGAGTCTCTGGTGTTACCATGAAATCTTCCCCCTTCTCTTGCAAGTGAGGTTCCGCGGGTGCTGTGGCCAGGGAGCTGGTCCTACCTAGAAATGCTTCCTGAATGCTGTTCTCTCCTGGAGATGGAGGGTTGCTAATGAATTTCATTTGTCCCACTTCGGTACCACTTTGTTCGCATAGTAAATTCTGGCAGGGTGCTAAACACACGGGAACGCAGAGTGTGGAGTGAATGAATGGGGAGGAAGGGAAAATCTAAGCAGGCGGGGAGGCCCAGCTTCTGTCTGAATGACAGAGGAGCCATTTCTCCACCCTTGAGCCAGTGGTAACTGAACCTGAGTGTCATATCAGAGAGACATTTGAGATTTAAATAATAAGTATGATGCTTTGTCTACAGGAGGGATAAAAATTACTCTTTCCTAACTAATTGTGTCTCGTTATGGAGAGCTAGAGCTAATGATATATATATTTATAATAAAATACAATATATTGTATGTAATTTATATACACATATATAATTATATATGATTTATATATACAATGATACATATTTATAAATATATATTTATATTAATATATATTTTTTTGCCTATGGATCCAGTGAGATGATGGTGAATTCCATCCTGAAATGGCCACAGGTTGCACACAGGATGGCGTTTGAGGGATGATTCCTATCATCATGGTGTACCAAGATCTTGGTTTCCTGCATCTGAGCTGACATCCGATCATGTTTCCCCTAATGGCATGTGAATATTTGCACTCTTGGGACTTTGTAGAACAATCCAGTCAGGTCTGAATGCTGCTGGGCTGGTGGCTTGACGACATGGCCAGCCTCTTTCTCTTCAGTAGCCATTTTCTGTGTGTGCCAGGCAAGAGGAAGAGCTTCTGAAGCAGCAGGACACCCCTGTCATTTTCCCATGCTCTCGGAGTCAAACCAAGGCTTGGCTTCCTTCCTGGGCCTCTGGAAAGTGCCTGGCTCCCTGCTGGGGTCAAGTGTACCGATAAGTGACAAACTGAAGGGGCAAGAGGACAGTCTGCAGTACACCAGAGTCTTTGCAGGTTCTCTTACATATACTCATTTGTATTGCTGGCCCAATCAGTGTGCCCCTTTTATAAATGGCCATTGTTGTGGTTCGAATGACAAATGTCTCCCATAGGCTCGGGTATTTAAACAGTCCCCAGTCAGTGCTGCAGTTTGGGGATGTTATGGAACCTTGAGGACATGGAACCCTACTGTGGGACCTCCATCACTGGAGTGAGTTTTGAGAGCTTATAGCTTCCCCCCAGGTCAAGCTTGCTCTCTCGGCATCCCGTATGACCTCACAGCTTCCTGTTCTAGCTGCCATGGCCACACTATCCCTCCCCATCATCACGGCACGCAACCCTTGGAGCATAAGCCCAGATACAGTGCTTTCGGCCATGCCATTTTATCACAGCAACAGAAAAGTATCTAATACACCTTCTAGATTCCTCTGGACCCTAGGCTGATGGTGTCTCTCCCAATATCCTCACAGCTGCAGGCAGGACCCTGGGCTTCGTTCACTACCCTTTCCTGATCATATTCTCTCTGGCAACTTCCGAAGACTGCCTGCCTTCATTCCACATTCTGCTTTTATCTTTATTATTATTGTTTTGAATAGGAAGTCTGACAGGTACGGAAAGCTCTCTAATGGACTTCCGGGACACATCTAGCCAAGTTAGTCACACAGACATTAATACGAAGAATGTCAAAGTGCCTTAACCTCCCCTCTGCATGACAATGTGAACACGGCACACCTCATTTAACAAAACATTAAAACATTTACTTCTTCAGATCAAGTGTATCTATTAATAATGACTTAAATTATCTGTACCAATTTCACATTATTAAGAAATCTCATTTCCATCGTGCGGAGGAACACAATACAGGGGGGAGGGAACAAACCACCCCTGTAACTTATTGTTCTGATTATTTTCCCTACGTGCCACACAGCCCAACACAGACAATGTAAAGTGACAAGGTCCTGCCCTGTCACGGACAGGAGCACAGCCAAAGGTCAAGCACTATGTACACGGCCCATGAGTGATCTTTTGGTGCCCAGGATGAAAAGGTGCCCTTGAATGTGAGTTGCCACTGTGGTTGTGGCAAGATGGAGACACCAAATACTTCTTGTGCAGGACCACGTGGCAACGACTCTGGCAGGACATTTATAGATCATGGGGACAGTGCCGGAGAGAGCCTATCACAGAGCATTCCATGCCCAAGGAGGCCAAGTTTTCTTTGCAACTGTCCTGGGGATTTAATGACACGGTGAAATTGCAGCTTCTGCCTCTTGAGACAAATTGCATGCTCAGCCTGATTGTTTTCTATGACGCTCACACAGGGAGCGGGGTGCTGCTCTCTTGAAGTTGGTTTGGTCTGATTGTTGTGCTGATCGAGCTCTGTGGCCCTGTTTGAAACCAGAAGTTCCTGGGGTACCTTCCCAGCCTTTTACAAAGGGCCAAGTAAAGCCAATTTCACATGGTGAGTGGAAGATTCTTTGGACTTTATTGAAAGGTGTTTTGTTTTGGTCACATTTATTTATTTACTTAATGTGTGTACATACATAGGTATGCAGATGTATGATTTCCAATAAATGCATGTGCCAGTGAGTACCCAAGCAAGCACTAGGAAACCGAGGAAACATTTGAAACTCTATTCTATTTTTCCATCAGGTGGGTCCCAGGGGTAGATCTCAGGTTGTCAGATTTAGAGAGAAGCATTTTTATCACTGAGCCATCTTGTCCGTCCTAGACTTATTGGCAAAAAATTGAACATCGGACAGGAGAATTATATAAACTAAATGAATAGTAGACCCATGTAATATCCAAATTTACTAATTTAAAGTGTTAGCTGTTTGCCTGGAAAGATGGCTCAGCAAGTCGCTGGCAAGCATGAGGACCTGATTCAGACCCCTGACTCCCACGTAAGTGCCTCCATGGTGGGCATGGCCAACTACCTGGACTCCCAGTGCAGAGAGGGGATTCTTCAGCTCTGGGTTCGATCAAGAGGAGAGTCTGCCTCAAAATGTGAAGTGGCAAGAAATCAAAGGAGACAGCTATCATCAACCTCTGACCTCCACATGCACTCACACCTGCACATAGACAGGCTCCCACACACACATGAACATACAGATACATATATACATGTGGAAAACATAAGTTAGGGCCAGAAATGCAGCCCAGTTGACAGAGTACTTGGGTAGCATGTACCAAGGCTGGGGTCCACGCCCCAGCACCACATAAAACGGTTCAGTGGAGTGTGTCTGTAATCTCAGCATTTAAGAGGTAGAGGAGAGAGCCCTGGCAGTTCAAGGTCATTCAGGTTCATAGTTCAGAGTCATCCTCAGTTACATAGTGAGCTGGAGGCAAGCCTGAGCTAAATGGGACCCTACCTCAACAAATACAATGTCAACTAAAACGTTTTCTTGCTTGTTAAATCACGAAAGAGTTTCTTAGAGAACTGGGTTTTGGAAGTCTGTTGATGAAGATAGAGGGTTTGGTTCTGCTGGACTGGAAATGCACACATATGGAGCTAATGTATAGAAAGCATTCTACAGTGACTAAAAGCACATGGACAGACAGTGGGAGCCCCTGCCTCGAGGGATTGCGCGGTTAGAGGGAGCTAGACAAAGCAGCCATTAGCAGCGACTGGAATTACATCATCGGAGACCTAAGTATTTGTGCTTTGGGTACCTCAGGCAAGGTAAGGTAAGGTAAGCTGGAGGCCACAGCAGGCACCTTCCAAAGGTGGCATCTTAACAGAGCATTGGGGAAATGGTATGTAGGGATGATCTCTTCTGCATCGTGTAAAAGCATCTCCTGTCGATAAAAATCTGACGCTCAATAAACTGAGACAAGTTTAGAAGGTCTGACGTCCAGCAGAGAGAGAGGAACTCTGGGCAATACTGAGGCACAGGGAGATTCACCACCCAGACTCAGAGGAAGTTGGACATATAAAACGGAGAAGAATTAGCCAGTCATGTGGTAGACAGACTAGTATAAACGAGTTAATTGAGTTATGAGCTAGTTGGGGAACAAGCCTAGCTTAAAGCATTATTTCATAACTAAATAAGCCTACATGTAATTATTTGGGAACTGAGGCAGGGGTGGAAAAGCCTATGGTTACACTGGTGTGCTTCTTTCTTGGGTGTATGTTTCCTCCCTGACTGTTGCAGGGGAGCAAACCCCATTATTCTTGGTTGAGAAGGAGGCACAGTGCTATAATGCCTGGGAACGAAGGTGCCATTTAAAAGGTTGCACTCTGGAGTCCAGATTGAAAACTAGCCAGCCTGATAGAGGGCTTGGGGCTTGGAGCTGAGGGTTGTCGCAGACCTAAACCCCCACCTATAAGGAAGATTTGACACTCCAGCTGTCGGAACAACCAGGGTCTGATTCAGCTTAGAAGGCCACCTCACTCACTAGGATATTTCCCAGTGTAGCCAGGAATAATAATGGCTCCAGGTACCAGTGGGGAGACCCTGGCATTATGATCTGAAAACTGACAAGTCACACGGGCTCCAAAGCTGCAGGGTCAGAACCGTGTCAGTGAACCTCCACCAAGCATGCTTTCCAGGTGTTAATTCCAGCCAGTGACCCATGAGGCCAGCTCTTTCCAGTGTTTAACTGCGAACCCCAAAACTTCTTGGAAGGAGGAATGGCTATGCAGGCAGCACCCAGAGAGCCCGAGATCTCAGAAGACAAGTGGGTTTCAGGACTGACACCCTTATTGAGGGGTTGCGTAGTTTTCCAACCACCGGAGGTGAAGGGCCAAAGATTTCTTTCTCATTTTCGAGAAATGAGACAGAGACTTGGTTCTTTTTCAAGACCCACTGAAAAACAATTACTGAAAAAAAAAAACCAAAATGAAAATATATTTAGAAGTCCATGGAGCAGCGAAATTGTGCTATCATTTCCTAACGGCTAGAAGTCAAATACTCAGTGTCAAACACTCCCCCAAGCGACACTTGCCTCCCAGCAGGCTCATGGTAGCACCGGAGTGTGGATCAGCTTTTGGAGTCACGCCTGACAGGTAAAGGGAAATGGATGGGGCGGGTGGGTCATCCAGTGTTTGCCCTAAAACTTAAACCATGTGCTTTTGCATAGAGGAGGCCAAAGTGTCTCTGTGGAACCTCAGAAAGTAAATGTTTTGGGTTTTTATGGGCCACATGGTCTCTATAGAAACCACTCAGTCCTGTCTTCGGGTTATAAAAGCAGCTGGAGGTTATTTGTAAATGAAGACGGTGGCTGCATGCCAATAAAACTTTATTCCTAAAGCCAGTTGGCTAACTTTTGCTGTGGGCAGTAGGGGACTGTCTTCGCCTCTTTCCCTGTTGCTTTGTTAAAGTACTCTTGAGGAAAACAACTTAAGAGAGAAAGATCTTATTCTGGTTCACAGACCAAGAGCAAAGTTCATCATAGGGAGGCAGTCAAGGGGACAGGAGCCTGAAGCAACTGTCACATCGAGTGCACGGTCAGAAGCAGAGAGTGAGAAATGCGTGCAGTCCAGGATCCCAGCCAGGGAATGGTGCCGCCCACAGTGGGCATGCGTATAGGTTCATCTTCCAGGTGATGCTCGTCTGTCAAGATGACAAAGAACAAGGGATCTTGGCTGGTTTGTGGGAAGGGGTGCTGTACAACTCATCTCCAATTCTGCTTTCCACTTTTTCTTGCCAGTGGAACCTGCTCTTTATTAACATCAGCTAAATGTGACTCTCCAAGGGTAACTGAGTGCCCACACACTCAGGCACACCTTCCCCTGCCTCTCTGCCTTGGGTGTGCTGACCTTGGATCTGTACATTAGTATCCTTCACCACTCACTCTGGAAAATGTGAGGTAGTTTTTCTTTTGGTCATTTTTTTCCCCCCTGCTCCATTGTGTCTGGAGCCTGGCTGTGTAATCGGATTTTGATACTACGTGACAGCTATGGTCATTCTATTTTCATTCCTTTTCCTTCCTGGTCTTCAGGTTGGGAACTTTATGCCAATGTGTTCAGGTTTTATATATTCTCCCCCAACCCCCACCCTGATTTGTTGATCAGCCCCAACTTCAAGGAAGGGGGATATGCTTGGGCACATGGTGTCTTCATATGGTTTTAATCAGTAAGGGAGGGCAAGGTGAGGAAGCAGAACCAGTGTATGTCTTGCCACCAGCCTCTCTATTCCCCCCCACCCCCAGGGCTGGGGACCGAACCAGGACCTTGCGCTTCCTAGGTAAGCGCTCTACCACTGAGCCAAATCCCCAACCCCCGCCTCTCTATTTCTACCCTTCCTATGCATGGAAAAGAAATTTCAGGTTTGTCCCCTCCTTTGCCCCCCCTCCCCCAGATCACTCGCATCCCTCTGCCTCATGGCTGCTCACTACCTTTTCAGACAAATGTCAGCACTAAAGCCTAGGACTCCTGATCTCACACACGAGGTCCATAGCATCCCACACCCTGTGTGCTCCCCACCCACCACTGTGCTCCTTATCATCATAGCCTCTGGACAGTTGCTCCTCTGTCCAAGGCCAACCTGAATAGTCCATAACCCACTTTGGTCCCCCTCAGTATTCAGGTCCTGATGTTAGCACCAACAGTTGGGGCTGGGAAGGTAGAGCCCGGGTACAAAGAGTGCATCTGCCTACCCGTCTGCCTTTGCAAAGTTTCTGAGGCAGACCCCCATCCCAGGAGCCTGAGGTGTCATCTCAGGAAGGCAGAAAACCTCTCGCCTATTTTCCTCCCTTCCTTTTGTTCCTCCCAAAGTGAAACTCTCCAGCGTGCTTGGCAGTGATGCTAATGGGAGAGCGCCATCAGCATACATTACCGTTTTATTAGTCTGTTTCTCCATTTTGATTCTGAAAATATCCTGATTTAGTCTAATTGCAATTTCACTGTGTTCTACTGGCAGGGACGGTTCGTCCTGGGGGTTGGGTAGAGAGGGAGACGTGACCCGGTAGGATTTTTTTTTTCTTCCTGCCCATATGTCTTTGAAGCTGGACCATTAGCTCTAAAACATGCATTTCATCTCTTCACAGTGACTCAACCTGCTTCTGGGACAAATAAGCGCCCAGGGTGAGTGTCTTGCAGAAGGCAATGAGACACCCTAATCCTTGGTATTTTTGTGTTATCCAAAGCGGGAGCGGCCGCTGCGGCCATCTTATTCCTAAATAATTTAACTATATTCAAAGATAATCTGATGTTATTGTAGGAAAGTGTATTTCTAATAAATTCCACTTGATCTGGGTGAATCAATTCAGGCGGTACATAATTGAGTCTGTTAGCAAGGACTTTAGCAAGAATTTTGCAATCAGCGTTAATTAAGAAGATGGGACAATAATTTGTGCATAATTCCGGATCTTTTCCTGGCTTGTGAATCAAAGTAATAAGAGCAATGCTCTGGCTGGTGGTGGGGTAGTGTCATTAGGCTCTGATTTATAAGTACTTAGAAAGGTTTAATTTCATTTTGCTGCGAGCAGAGTCTCCCAGCCCCCACAGTCTCTGGCCGGGTGAGCAGCCGAGTCGGTGGGGAACATCTCCTTTTCCTTTCCCTGCCACAGGTCACCTCCTGCTTCTAGTTTCTGCCCTTATCCTCTAAATGAGCCTCTCGTGCATTTGTCTGTTCTTCTGTCTGTCTTTCCTTCCTGAAGTCTTTTGCTGAAATGTTCAGAACTAGGGACTTTGAACTAGTAGATATGTATGTATGTATGTATGTATGTATGTATGTATGTATGTATGTATATATGTATGTACATGCATGTAGGGGTGCTGGTAGAATATGTAGACCTCGGGTACTGGCTCAAAGGAGAAAGTGCCTTCATGGACCTCTTGTACAATGCCTTTAGGAAGGCAGGCAGCATAAGCCTTGGCCAGAGGCAACGGAAATCAATGCTCTACTCTTTTATTTTGATATATTTTTTATTATCATACGTGTATGCGTGTTTTGCCTTCATGCGTGTCTATGCACCACAAGTGCTGCTGCTCGAGGAGGTGGTGAGCCTCCTCTGTAGGTGCTGGGAATGGAACCCAGGTGGTTTTGCAGCAACAACAGCGCTCTTAACCACTGAGCCAGCTCTCCAGCCCCACACTCTACTCCTACCTGACTGCTGATTAATGAGTGGACACAGTGAGCTTTCGTGTCCTGCCTAGGTCAGCCCCAGGGTGGACTCTAAGGCGCCATGAGGTGCTGAGGAGAGTATTGGATACACAGAGGCTGGGAGACTTCACTTAACGTAGCCTAACACCTTCGAACCTCATCTGAGCCATTTTCTTCCTTGGGATGGGAGACAGCACCTCTTGGGGAGTGCGTTGAGGATGGGTGGCTCAGCGGGACGTCTCTGTTTCCTCTCTCTGCCTCCATTGGCGGCTGACTGTAGGTCTGGCACACTCTGCTGAGACCCTTGCTCTTCTTGGCCTTGTAGCCCAGCTTTGGCTCATTCTGTGCACACAAATGTGTGACCTGATTTCCCATCAGCCATTCAGACAGTAAGTACCACTCTCCAGTGAGCCAAAACGAGTCACCAGAGCTTTCTGCTGAAGGCAGGGGATGGTCTGCACAGACCCGTGGGAAGAACTACTCAGGGAGGCAGACTGACTGGAAATGCCTGATGGTAATCTCCATCGGCACCAGTCCCTCTCAGAACCCTAGTCATCCCAGTCGGCAGACAGCCTCAGGGTCGACACAGACTGGCCTAATTTACTTTTTCAATGAGGAAATTAAACTTTAGAGGGATGGACTGATGTGTTCAAGGCTCCATGGAGAGTGGCAAAGTGAGAGTCCCAGTCGCATCACCATTAGACCTTTGCCCTTCCCACAATGCCACTGGTCTGAGATGCCATCTTCCGCTCTCTCACCCTGGGCACCATGTCTCTTTTGTAGCAGGAACCACATGTATTCTCTGAACTTAAATAACCCATGTGGTATCCCTCTCCACATGTAAGGAAGTATGACTGACATGGTGGCCAGTTGGATATGGCGAAGTGACATGGTGCCCTCAGCAACCTGCCTTGGGTGAGGAGTCCCATTCACAATTGGTCCCCAGTTTCACACGTGTACACATGCATGTCTGTTGCATGTTTGTGTGCATGCATTCCCACCTATAGATGCTACTGGGGAGATCTCTTAATAGCAGCCCAATTAGTCTTTCTTCAGCTTTCCCCGGGTTGCTTAAATACCATTGCCCTAAACACAACACAGTACATCCGTTGCTCTGTTTCCATCAGGAATTCAAGTGGCATCTTGACTTGTATATGATGTGCCCTCAGCTGAATCACAGAATGCTGATACCCTTAATAATAGCAATTAGTAATCAGTTGTTTCTTAAGTAGCATGATTATGGCGGTTACTAAATTGTACGGTTGATGCATCTGAGGGGTTAGACGGGTCTTGACACCCTCCTCCCAGCTACCCTTCCCTCTCTCTGTGTTCCATTCAGTGTGGGAAAGAAGCCGGGATGAATCACGCAATTGTCATGGACAATCCGATAGTAGGAGCCTGGCTTTGGTTTGAAACAGAGTGAAACATTTCTCTATTGCAAAGCACGGTTAATAGGACCTGGTGCAATGTCAACAGAGGAGCTTGGCTGGTCCATACCAGCACTGTACCCTATGTCTGAGCTTCTCCTCAAGGCTGAGGCCCTGTGCAAGGCACTGGGTGTAATGAGTGAGGCCAGAGAGGGGTATATGAGTTTAGAACATCTGGTGGCATTGGGAAGAAAATTAAAGCTCAGGGAGACAGCCCAGGGAGTAGAGTGCTTGCCGCACACTCATGAGGATCTGAGTTCAGATCCCGAACATCCATGTAAAAAGCCAGGCACAGTGGATGGCACATGCCTGTAATCACAGAACCTTAAGGCCAGGCTTCTGTGAGCAATACTAATTAAACTCATTTGGACAGACAGATACGTACACATAATGCAGGTGCACACAAGCATGCGAGCACGCATGAACTCCGGCGTGAGCACACACACACACACACACACACACACACACACACACACACACACACATTCACACTCCAGAGACAACCCGATTGGGAAGATTAATGGGGTCAGCAAGAGTGTGAAGCAGTCAGGAGACGGTAGTGGGTGTGACTAGGACCCAAATACATTATATATACACGTATACAATGCAATAGTGAAACCCAGTATTATATATAATAAGTGTATGATCATAAAAGGCTTAGAAAAAGAAACAGATTATATAAAAGACAAACAAAAGCTTGCTAAAAATCATAGCTGGCTTCCTCCTGTCTCTGGCTTCTGCTCACTATGAGAGCTCTCTGTCCTGTGGTCCACCATGATACTGCAGACCATGTTGTGCATCTCCAATCAAGGGGAACAACTCAGTGCCCAGTCCAACATTTTGCACTGTAAGGCTCTCAAACTGTAAGCTCAAAGACTTCTTTTCTCTGTAATTATCCCGCACCAAATATTTTGTTACAACAGAAAACAGATGAAGACAGCCATGTTTTTCAGTAGCTAATGGGGATGAAGGGTGAATGTGTTTGTGGAGGAGGAGGTGGGGTGGCCACTTGGGTGAACAGTGTGAGTTTTCAAAGGGGTGACCTCCTGAGTGGGGTCTGGAAGGAGGTACGTGGTAAAGATGAATATGGGAGGTTAAGTCCTTATTTGGACATTCCTGTTGGGATGGGGAAGCTGAGTGAGAGTTGTTCTACATAACACACACTCACACACACTAACACACACACTCACACACATGCACACACACACACTCAGGCACACATACTCACACACATGCACACACTCACACACATAACACACACACTCACACACACATGCACACGCACACACTCAGGCACATATACTCACACGCATGCACACACTCACACACACACGCACACACTCACACACATGCACACACTCACACACATGCACACACACACTCAGGCACACACTCACACACATGCACACACTCACACACATGCACACACTCACACACATGCACACACACACTCAGGCACACACTCACACACATGCACACACTCACACACATGCACACACTCACACACATGCACACACACATGCACACACTCACACACACTAACACACACTCACACACACATGCACACACACTCAGGCACACACTCACACACATGCACACACTTACACACATGCACACACACATGCACACACTCACACACACTAACACACACTCACACACATGCACACACACACTCAGGCACACACACTCACACGCATGCACACACACATACCCACACACGCACACTCTTGTACTTGATGCTGGACTCCAATCCCTCATCCACATCTGGAAGATCCCCTTAGATCCAGCAATACAGGACAAGTCAGATACCTCAGTGAGAGGGCCTGACCTGGGTTGGCTTGGGAACCACAGGTCTCCTGCTCGGAGGGCTGAGAGTTAGCTGGAAGATTCCATCCCCTTTCCAGACCTTGCTGGGGACCTCATGTCCATTCTCACGGCAGAGCAGGTGTCTTCCAAGGCAGAGCAGGTGTCTTCCTTTGGGAAGGACACCTCCTTAATGGAATCTGGAATAATGAGTGTTTCCCCTCCAGATGCTACCTCAGGAGGTGATGGCTCTGTCTTCTGCCATGGCCATGTCTCCTAGTTCCTCTGACCCCGATCCATATCAAGGGGTACATGAGCACCCAATGGGCTTCTCCACAAAAAGCTGCTTCTATCACATTCTCAGCGCATCTTTCTGTCTTTCTGTTTGTCTCTCTCTGAGTCTCTCTCTCTCCCCTGCCCCCCTCCTCTGTGGCAGAGAGACAGTCCACAGGTCAATGATCATGTGGTGGTCAGGTCCCTCTTCAGCTCCCCCCCACATCTTTTGATCTGTCATCTTTTGAACCATGCCCAGAGCTCTACCTGCTGAGGTTGCCCTCTGGATGGAGACCTCTTCTGTTCAGAATGACTTTGCCCGATGATGATGACACTTGGTTATCTCTTTCCTCCCGTGGTGGACATTCCCCACTCTAATCCTCCTCTAGCCTCAACCCTGTGTGTGCTCAGTCCTCCACAATCCTAAATTCTGTGCAGTACCCGTGTGATCTCGAGTCTCTGTTCTCTGTGCAGTCTGCAGTTATGTATGCCACAGCGATGACTTTGCTGGAATCCCAAAGACCACGTGTGCATTTTAGTGCCTCCAAGTCTGGTTCCTTCTGGAAAGTTCCTAGAAGATCCAACCTCACTTTCAGTGTTGAACACTCCACATCTGAGGAGAGGAGCCTACAGCATTTCAGGCCACTACAGGGAAACTTTGGGAGGATGATTTCAGAGTGGCCTGGAGAATGATGGGGCATGACCCATGACCTAAGGTAGTGAGTCCCAATGGATGACTAAAAAGTCAACGGTTTCAGAGGCCAAAGTTCATAAAAGGAAAAAGCATGCCAACTTCAACTTGACCCCACTGAGAGACTTTTGAATGCCAGTGTCTCTAAGAGCTGTTCAGGAAGCAGGTCCAAGTACAGTCCCACAATGGAGCACCTCTGGGAAGCCTCAGGACCTACCTAAGGAAGGCCCATCCTCATGCCCTATGCAGCACCAGGAGACACTGGCCAGACAGACAAAGCACCATTCTGGTCTCACACAGTGTGTGGTGGCAGTTGAGCCAGGCTGGACTCTGAATGTCTCACCTGTCCCTTCACACTGTCACATATCCAGCAAGGAGAAGTCTGGGTATAAAATTCTCTAACAACAGACTTGTGGTAGGAGGATTGTAGCTTCTCTGACATACTTTCGCAGTCTCAAGAACTGTGCAGAGTAGCTGGACAGCTACTGGGGGCAGGGGAGAAGTGATGCTTTCAAAGGTATTGCAATATGCAAATCAATATGCAAATCATAACCATTTGGGATGTGCTACTGAGCAACGTGCAGAAGGGTCACTTCTGGTCCCAGCTGGTGGCAGGCTGTGAGGAGGGCAGAGGATTATGGGTAACCCATGAGGAGGTGGGAGCTATGGGCAGGAACTTGGCATGCACAGGAGGACTGTTCCAGAGTGCAACAGTGACCCAGCTCTTCTCTTTCCAGCACATTCTAAACTCTGAGCTGCAAAGGAGTCAGACTGAATGGGAGGAGGTGAGGCAGTTCATGATGATTGGTCTCAGGGCAGAGTGTGGAGTGGGCCAGGAAGACAAGTACACTATTTCTGATCTCATCACCACTTGCGATGCCAGGGCCTCCTCCTTTCCGTTCTCTCCTGGATAGATGTACTGAAGGTCACAGTGCACGGCCGATGGGCCTGTAGAGCCCAGAGAGGAATAAGAAGTACCTCTGTAAAAGCTGGTCAAGGGGTTGGGGATTTAGCTCAGCGGTAGAGCGCTTGCTAGCGCTAGGCCCTGGGTTCGGTCCCCAGCTCTGAAAAAAAAAAGCTGCTCAAACACCACAGGGAGTGTCAGCCCAGCAAGGATGCTCCAGTCTCAGGCATTTGGATGGACCCCCTTGGGCTTCCCCCTCATGCCTTCAGAGTTATTCCCCTGGCAACCATGCCCCATACATGCTCCTCATGCTGGTGCATACATGTGCAGGTGTGTGCATGAATGTGTAATGTCATGTGTGCACATGGATATACCTACATGGGAGAGTCTGACTAGAGGATAGAGCTCAGGCTCAGGACAAAGCTGAGCAGCTAGAAAACAGCTGACTGCAGTCAAAGGTCAACCACAGGTCAGGAACAACCTCGCAGCAGACGTGACCAAGAGACCATGTCTCTTATGTGACTATGACTAAAAGGGATTCAAGAGGATGGGAGGTGTTGCCCATGAATCCACACAGACATGTAACACAAGGGAGAAGTCTACAAGGAAAAACAAAATCCTTTGTCTGATGAGGAAAGAAAGTATAATTAAGGACTGGGGAGGTGGCTCAGTGGGTGAAGTGTTCACCGTGTGATCATGAGGTCCCAGGTTCCGTCCCCAGAATCCATGTTGAAATGCTGGGTGTGGCCATGCATGCTTGTCATCCCATGACTGGGTTGGCTGAGATGGGTGGGTCCCTGGGCTCTCTGGACCATCAGCCTAGGATACATGGTGAGCTCCAGGCCATCGAGAGACCCTGTCTCAAAAACCAAAGTGGGCGGAGCCTGAGGAAGAATACCTGAGGGTGACATCTGTCCTCCCCAGGCACTTGTACACATGCATGGTCAGCCCTGTGATGTTTGCATATGCTTGGTCCAGGGAGTGGCCATACTATTAGAAGGTGTGACCTTGTTGGAGCAGGTGTGTCACTGTGGGCGTGGGCTTTACCACCCTCATCTTAGCTCCCCGGAAGTGAGTCTTCCGCTAGCAGCCTTCAGACGAAGATGTAGAACTCTCAGCTCCTCCTGCACCATGACTGCCTGGATGCTACCATGCTCCTGCCTTGATGATAATGGACTGCATCTCTGAACCTGTAAGCCAGCCCTAATTAAATGTTGTCCTTATAAGACTTGCCTTGGTCATGGTGTCTGTTCACAGCAGTAAAACCCTAACTAACATTCCTCCTCCCACCCCAATGACATACATCCCCTTAATCACACATGTACCCCCTGTTCTCATGTGCACCCATGTAAACACACATTCACAAACACACACTCGCTCGCACACATGTGTCCTTGTTAAACTGGTAATTTCATTATGATTTCTCAAAACTGGCAATTTTCATGCTGGTGGGGGGTATGTTAAAATATGTTTCCTTACTTTCTTTTGGACATTGGAAACACATCCAAAGAAAATTTCATGTACCTACAGGACTCCAGAGACTTATGTGAAGGTGAGGCCTGTATAAGAATGAAACCGTACAGATGGTATCAAAGACTTAGATCACAGCATTGTTTATAAGAACAGTAGCATTTGGTTTAAGGATTTTGTGGTTAATCTCTATATGTGAAGGGTTTAGAAAACCCAGGCAGTGACATATATTTATTTTATTTTTAATCATGCATACACATGCTTAGTTAATAAATTAATAAAAATGTGTGCACGTGCATTTGCTTGTGGCTGCAGAGGCCATAGAGGCAGTTGTGTGCTCTCTGACTTGGATGCTGGGAATCCAGCTTGGGTCCTCTGCAAGAGCAGTGTGTGCTCTTAACCACAGAGCCATCTCTCCAGTCCCTGCTGTCGATCTTTTTGGATATGAAAAATGGCCATCAAATGACCCCTGTGATGTAGCAGTGTGCCTGTGAAATTTATACCTTCAAATAGAGGAGGAGAGAGATGGATGTGAGGACAGCTTGTCCTGGGGCAGAACAGAAATCCGCCTTTTCCCTCAATTATTTTGTGTGATGCTAACTTGATGCTGAGACAACACACACACACACACACACACACACACACACACACACACACACACACGTCCCCAGCACGTGTGATACACGTGCGCTGAAGCATTGCGGAAGATGAAGTCACCTGTGCCCAACCCTAGGAACAGTACCACGGTGCAACAGAGGGGACCTCTCACTTACGCCTGGTAACTAGAAGTTACAGAAATTGCCAGAGCAAAAGGTGCCAAGACCTGATATCAGAAAGTGTTTCTGCAGGGATGTCTGCCCAATAGCTGCCTATCTAGGACAAACAGACGTGTCCCTGGTGACTTATATATTTATTCTGCAGCTGTGGGGATGGAGCCCAGAGTCTTGGACATGCGAGGCAAGCACTCTACCACCCAGTGACAGCTGCAGCCTCCCCGTAGTTACTGATCTTTGTCTTTGGTAGTTCTTGGCTACTTGTGGTGATTTGAGTGAAAACAACCACCATAGGCCCATAGGGAGTGGCACTATTAGGAGGCGTGGCCTTGTTGGAGTGGGTGTGGCTTTGTGGGGGTAGGCGTGGCCTTGTTGGAGGAGGTGTGTCGCCGGAGGTGGGCTTTGAGGCTTCAGATGCTCAAGCCAGGCCCAGTGTTTCTCTCTTCCTTCTGCCTGCCAAACCAGATGTAGAACTCTCAGCCACCTCTCCAGCACCACGTCTGCCTGCATGCCGCATGCTTCCTGCCCTGACAATGACGGACTAAACCTCTGAACTGTAAGCCAGTTCCAATGACATGTTTGCCTTTATAAGAGTTGCCGTGGTCTTGGTCTCTTCGCAGCGATAGAAACCCTGACTAAGACATATCTTTACAGCTCCCCCTTGCCACCCACCCTTGAACACACCCACCAAGTACTGTCTGTCATGGTGTCTACCTGGCAACACAGTTACGGTCTTGGAGAGTCTCTCTCCATTTGTTATTTGCTTTAACACATAGCTATATAAGAAACGGATATCAAGGATACATCACACCGTTTGAACCCTTGCCCCTGGCTCCAGGGCAGACCTCAGCATGCATTAGTAATCGGCCTGTGGCCTCCCTGTGGTTACCTAGCAATGCGCCTGTGGGCAGCTTGGCTGAGGGCTCCTTCATCCAGTCGTCATTAGCGAGCTCTAGCACGGCATCCACGGGCTCCACCTCAGTGCAGATCAGCTCCTGCACAGTGTCCCGGTCCCCAGTGGCCAGAGCAGACTTTAATCTCCTCACTAAGTCTGAGCTGAGGGGGTAATCTGGTGGCGGGTCCCAGCCGGACATTGTGGTGTCCCTGTGCAGGAGCGGGCCTTCTTCTCTTCCTCTAACGCATGCCCAAAGTTAGCCCTGTCCCCAGAGCAGGACGGATGGCTATAAATAGAATCAGGGCTGGGTTACTGTCAGCGGGGACGGCCTAAGCTGCTTTCACCTTGCCTTCAGGACTAAGGAGGTTTCTCCCAGGGGCTGCTGTGCAGGCTGCTGGAGAGATGGGCATTTGGCCATTCTGTGTGTGCTGGAGAAGGAGCAACGCTCTTTAGAGGGAAACTCTAGAGCTGACTTTGCTTATTTGAGAGCGTCGGATCAATTTGCTGTGACCGGATACCTCACGGGAAGCAACTTAACGGAGGGCTGGCTTTGGCTCCTAGTTGGAGGGGCTACAGTTCATCACAGCAGGGAAGCCATGGTGACAGGAGCATGAGGTAACTGGTCTCATCACTTCCACAGCCATGTAGCATCAAGCAGACAGGACATGGGATAAGGCCAGCCCCTATGATTTCCTTTCTCCATTGAATTGCCTCAGTCTTCCAAAACAGCGCCATCCACTGGAGATCAAGTATTCAAACACATGAGCCTTTGGGGGACATTTTACATTGAAATCACACCACTAAGTAGCTTGGGCTGAGCTCATCCTCCTGCCTCAGCCCCTGGATTGCAGGGATGACAGTCGTGTGCCTTAATGCCCAGCGCAGAGGTATGTATTGTTGACTGTTTCCTTTCTCAAAACTGAGGCTACAGAAATCTACCTGTCCTGGTCTTGGGCCTTCAGCTGTATTGAGACAGGGTGTATGCTGATATTCTGTATTATTTATTTACTGGTTGATTTATAGACATGTAGTCCAGAATGGCCTCAAACTCCCCATCCTTCTACCTCCTCCTCCCGGGTGCTGGGATGACGGTCTTGTGCCTCCATATCTAGATGTCTGTGGGGCTGGGGATGGAACTAAGGTTCTCCTGCATGCTAGACAAGCGCTCTATCCACTGGGCTCCATCCCCAGGGCTGGCATCAGTGTGTAGAGTTCCTGCTCTCACACGCAGATGGTTTGGAGTGGATTACGGGGACTAGTGAACTGGGAGAAGGAATGTATAGAAGCAGTGGCATTGTGCTATCAAGCCCCAAATCAGAAGGGAGGTGAGGGCCCAGCACTTGTTAGGAAGATAATAGGATGACAATGTCTCAAAATACGGCCCTCGCCGATCTTAATTACCCAGCGATCTGCTGGGTGGTTAATCAGCGGCACACGCACTATGCTAATGACCCTGGCTAATTTTGTTATAATGTAATCCTTTATCAAGCCCGTGATGTATAAATTAGGAATTGAAATGTAAGTAACACAAATTATATTTAAGGCAACATGCATCTCTTTATTTCTGTGTGAAAATTCCTCACCTTTGCTTCTTTCTTTCATTGATGAACTTTCCCTTGTCCCCACCTCCCCAGGATATGAGAAAGGAAGTCAGTCACTCCAGCCACCCCCTGGACCCCAGTCCACTTACTTCTTAGACACCGTGGGTTTGGCTTTCTCCTTCAGTGGCCGTCTTTGAAAGCTTCACAGTATGTATGACTCTCGTGGCAGGTAGATCCCGGCTCCCTCTGACGGGGTGAAGCATCCTTGATCTTTTTAAACCTTTAAACCATGGCTAGTGGGAACAAAAGCCCTGTATTTGCAGGGAACTTGCTTTTCTCCTCTTTGTATGCGTGCGGTGTATGTCTACATTTGTGTGTGTGTGCATGTACACTGTGGGTGTGTATGCACAGGTGTGTGTGTGTGTGTGTGTGTGTGTGTGTGATTCTGTATGTCTGTTGGTCATTCTGTCATTCTGTCATTCTGCCTGCCTGTCTGTCTGTTGGTCTCCCTCCCTCCCTCCCTCCCTCCCTCCCTCCCTCCCTCCCTCCCTTCTTGTGTGTGTGTGTGTGTGTGTGTGTGTGTGTGTGTGTGTGTGTTTGTATAAACCACAGGTCAACATCAGGTGTTTTTTAATGGTTCCACCTTATTTACCGAAGCAGGTCTTTCACTGATCCTGGACCCCACTGCTTTCTCTGACCTGGGTGACTAGCAAGCCCCATGTCTGTCACTCCAGTGCAGGGTTTAATACCATGCCCAGTTTTTACATGGGTGCTAGAGAACTCAAGTCCTCGAGTTCGTGTGGCTGGTACTACAATGACCAAGCTATCTCTTCAGACCGTTGTCTGCTTATATTTATGATTAAATTTAGCCAGTTCTGGGATGTTGCAAGCTCTGTGTCTCCCTATATAGTCCAGTCTGGCTATAACTTGCCCTTTCCTGCCTCGGCCCCCCAGTGCTAGGGTTGCAAGGCTCAAGGTAGGACTTTTGGGAGGCGGTTAGGATGATAAGTCATTAGACTGCAGGCCTCATGATTGAGTCTTGGTGGCTTTGTAAGTGAAAGAGAGGGTCATACACAGCGCTTACAATCTCTTACCACACATGGCCATGCCACTTTGGAACTATCTGAAGAAGGCTATCACTAGGTAAGACCCTTTGACCTTGTGCTTCCAGAACCTTGAGTTACGAGAACACTTTCTTCTTTATAAAGTCACCTGCTTCAGATATTTTATTAAGAAGAATCCAGTTGATCCTTCTAGTGGCTGATCGACTGGCTTCCCTAATGGAGAACTGGAGGAACCAGGGACTTCTCAATTTGGCTGAACATCTCTGTGGTTCTTTCTGGCTGAGTCTCTCTTAGCTTGAAGGCTTCAACCAAGGCATTAGGGTAAACGGGTTCACTGCTCTACGGCAGGACTGGCTCGCCCATCGACCTAATGGGTGGTGGGGTGGTTTTCTTGGCAGCTGTTTGTGTAACAAGGGAACAGGGCCACTCAGTTTCTCTATGTCTTGATGGCTCTGACACCATCCAGGCATGTTAGGGATTTCTGGTGACTCTGAGGGGCTTGACTCTGAAGAGCTAAGCATTGCGCTGCCTCAGTGGAGATGGGGACGAGCAAACCTCTGGATTTTTACCAGCTCCATCCCCTACTTCCATTTCAAGACAGGGTAGTCTGGGATAGTCTTGAATTTATGGTGATCCCCCTGCCTCACCCTCCTGGTGTGGACCACCACACTTCACTGGTAAACCCCTTTGGAATTCCAACTGAGGCCAGGTTCCCTTGCTGTCCTAGGGATATAACAAACCTTATACTGTGGGCTGATGACAGCTCTGGCGTGTGTCCCCATTCTTTTCTAAAGTTGGGTGGGTTTCATTGTGCTTTCTCAGGAGCAGGAGCTTTTGTGCTCTCACGAGGCTCATGAGGAACCAGGCAGGAAGTCACTGACCGAAGTCACACTTCTTGTCGTACTTAGGGCGACCATTGCTATGATGAAACACCATGACCAAAAGCAACTTGGGGAGAAGAGGCTTTATGTGGCTCACATTTCTACAGCTCCATCCATCACCGAAGGAAGTCAAGACAGGGACTCAAAGAGGGCAGGAACCTGGAGGCAGGAGCGGATGCGGAGGCCACGGAGGATGCTGCTGACTAGCTTGGTTTGCTCAGCCTGCTTTCTTATCGAACTCAGGACCCCCAGCCTAAGGGTGGTACCACCCACCGTGGGCTGTGCCCTCCCACACCAATTACTAATTAAGAAAATGCCCGATAGGATTTACTACTAGATCTTGTGAAGGAATTTTCTCAGTGCAGGTTACCTTCTCTCAGATGACTCTAGCTTGTGTCACCTTGACATAAAACTAGGCAGCACACTGCTGCTCTTCCAGAGGAACTTGGTTCGTTTTCCAGCAGCCACACAGTGACTCACGACAGCCTGTCTCTCCAGCTCCAGGGTTTTGGAACACAACCAAAGGAATGAAGCCTGGTAAACAAGGTCTTGGGGGAGTATGAGAGAGGATCAGGAAAAAAGGCAGAGTTTCTTTTACCTCAGGTTCATTTTGGTTCCTGGATTATTCTTGGACTTGATTTCCTGCCTCCTGTGATACCCATTTACCTTCAATTTATAAGATGGTTTATTCTTGTTGGGTGTCAGATCATAGCTATAGAACCCAATCTGGCCTGTGTACCCTGAATCTGGGAATGGTCTCTGCCTCACTTTCATGCTTTCTTTCACAGATTGTACTGGCTGGTTTTGTGTGTCAGCTTGACACAAGCTGGAGCTGGAACTCACAGAGAAAGGAGCCTCAGTTGTGGAAATGCCTCCATGAGACCCAGCTGTAAGGCATTTTCTCAACTAGTGATCAATGAGGGAGGGCCCAGTCCATTGTGGGTGGTGCTGTCCCTGGGCTGGTAGTCTTGGATTCTAAAAGAGAGCAAGCTGAGCAAGCCAGGGGAAGCAAGCCAGTAAGTAACATCCCTCCATGGCCTCTGCATCAGCTCCTGCTTCCTGACCTGCTTGAGTTCCAGTCCTGACTTCCTTTGGTGATGAGCAGCAATGTGGAAGTGTAAGCTGAATCAACCCTTTCCTCCCCAACTTGCTTCTTGGTCCTGATGTTTGTGCAGCAATAGAAACCCTGACGAAGACACTGATATGATCTCTAGTACATGCCGGACAATTATGCTTCAATTGCTCTGTCCTGAGAAAGTTTTGGGAAAGGACTGCTCTGTTAATATTTAGTATGTGCTTCCTGGCATTTATTTATGTGTTGATCTGAACTCAAACGACCTTCCTTGGATCACTGCTTTCTTTGTTATGTTCACGTATAAGAGCACACTAAACTGAAGTAAGGTTGTCTACGGCATCAGACTGTAGTCCGCTCCATTCCGTCAGGTCCTCAGATCCTGGGTCCAGCAGACAAGGTCTGCACAGGTCAGCTGAGAGCTTGACACAGGGGATCTGACATCCTTTTCTGACCTCCATGGGCACCTGAGTTCACGGGTACATACCCTCTTAGAGACGCATGGGTACACGTAATTGAAAGTAGTAGAAACAAATCTTGCCAGTACCGTTTGATAATCTTTAATATCCATTTCTTCGACATCTTGCAGTGAGCTAGAGTAAAAGTGTGAGAGGGACTCTTTCTGTGAATGTAGCAGCCAGCGTCTTAACCCGCGTGCGGATATATTTTTCACCACCGTCAAAAGGAAAAAGAGAGCAGCTCACTCTCCTCATTTCCTGCCTGTCTTGATTTGGAAACCAATTGAAAGGAAGTAGCAGACCTAGGGGGTCAGAATGTCAGCCTCATTACCGACGAAGCCAACTGCAGAACGGGAAACAGGGCTAGAGAGAATCTGAAGCCAGATGCTCTTTCTAGCAATCTCCGATTTAGACGATGTTCACAGTCACTGCTGGCTTCCTCCTCCCACACCTGTTTAAGGCTGGCCCTTTCCAGGAAGCGGAAGGACCAAAGAATACTTCTCAGTAGCAGGACCAAAGAGAACTCAGAAGGGACAAAGCCACCGCAAACTCATTTTCCTACAAGTACTAAAGTACTCACTAGGGAATGCCCGGGAAATGAGGGGGAGGCCAGGAGCCTCTGGGAGTGTCTTGTGGATGTAACCTTATAGGTGCAACTGTGTGTAAGGGAGCCTGAGGCCAACAGGACTCCAGCGGTGTTTTAGAAATTGGGCTAGGACAGAAACAGGAAATCAAAATAACACATATCTTAAAGATCCCCAAATGACAGGGCTGAAGAGACAGCACAGTGGTTAGGAGCACTTACTGCTCTTGCAGAGGACCCAGGCTTTGTTCCCAGCACCTATATGTTGGCTCATAATTGTCTGTAAACTCCAGTTCTGAAGAGTCTGATGACTCTTTGACCTCTGCAAGCTCTTACACACATGGTGTGTGTCTGTGTTAGCACACATGCACTCACACAAATAGATACTTAGAAACTTGGGATGGTCAATCACTATCTGCAGATGATATTGCTTGTTAGAAAACATGAGGATGGTGGAGAAGGCTCAGTGTGTGAAGTGTTTGCTGCACTTGTTGTCTGGGGACCTGTGGTTAGCACACAGGTCAAGAGTCAACTGTACATCTGCAGCCCCAGTGAGGAGGCAGAGGCAGGAGGATTCCTCAAGCTAAACTGGGCAAATCTAGCTGAATGGGTGAGGTCTGGGTTTAGAGAGAGGTTTTGTCTCAAACAATAAAGTGGAGAGAGATTGAGGGAAACACCAAGTGTCAGCCTCTGACTTCCACATGCATCTGCACATGTGTGTGTGTGTGTGTATACCTGAGTACACATGTGTGTTATGTGTTTGTACACCTGAACACACATGTGCCCACACATAAGGCACACACAGGCAAGAGCATACAAGCAGATGAACAAAAACATTTATTAGCACATATAAAATATTCAGTAAGTGAAACTATTACCTTATAAAATGTCAAAAATAATAGCTTTTCTATAGACCAACAAAGTAGCAAATTGGACAAGGAGTCCTAAAAATCAAATCACATCATCAATGTTGAGGAGATTTAACAAAAGAAGAACGTTGGGAGAAAAGCCCACTCTACCAAGTATGTACTGGCTACAGAGGTGTGTGGAGTAGCATCAAGAAGAGTCCTGGGCCAGGGGGCCACAGACATTTACAGCTAATTCACACAGAAGCAAAACTACCACTAGATCATTCAAAGCAAGGTTGAGTCTCATCAGTATGTAAAGAAATACAAATTCAAAGGAGACATTCTATTGACAAAGGATGGCTTGTACCCACCCAGCATGGGCATAAAGATATGGACGGAGAGCATCTTGTCTGATTTCACATCTGGAAGTGTGCATGTAAAAAGAGGAGAGTCTAGTAACTGCATTAACAGTTGTTGCTAAACAAACATTTGTAGCTTGTCACTTTTCTGCAAGAAAATGGTGCTAGTTCTGTGAATAGCTGATGCTGGGAACAGACCCCCACACCTTATATGCTGTCTTAGGGTTTCATTGCTGTGAAGAGACAATGACCCCGCCAATTCTTATAAACAAAAACATTTAATTGGGACTGGCTTACAGTTTCAGAGGTTAGTCCATTATCATCATGGGCGAGAAGCATGGCGGCCATGCAGGAAGGCTTGTTAGAGAAGGAGCTGAGAGTTCTATATCTTGACCCACAGGTAGCAGGAGGAGACTGTGTGTCACATTGGGTATAGCTTTAGCATATAAGACCTCAAAGCCCACCTACACAATAATATACTCGCTCCAACAAGGCCACACCCACCAACAAGGCCACACCCACTCCAACAAGGCCACACCTCCTAATAGCGCCACTCCATATGGATCAAGCATGAGCAACTCACCTATTCAAACCACTACATATGATAACTGTGCCGTGTTCCACTGAGCTGGATCTCCAGCATCCAAAGCTTTTTTTTAAGTAAATAATCCATTTTTTCAGAAAAGCTTAGAAAATGTTGAGTTAGTAGTAAAAACGGTGGCTCGAAGACAAGCGGAGACCGTTTGGGAGCGAGGTATGGGCATGGGGATTAGAGGTTGATGGAGCAGAGCGTCACAATTGTCCTCAGTGGACGCTGGGTCTTAAAACTGTTGAGCCGGAGAACTGCCATTTTGCAAGGAGAGCGAGCCCTTTCTCCAGGGGCATTCTTCTTCGGGAGGGGCCACTTGATGAACCCCTGCAAGCTGGAATCAGCCCAAACATCCACAAGAGGGAAGTGGTTCAGTAAGCTGTGGTGCATTGATCCTGCGGGCTCTGCGTCATCGGCGTCTGTGTGGAGCAAGAGCACTTGATGGTGGGAGTATTTAATGGCACGGAAATTTGCTTACTGCTTATTGTTAAATGAGAATCTGTTTTTAAACTGAGTGAGGAGTGAGTTTGATCACTGTCAGGGGTGCGCTTTTCAGGGGAAAGATTGGCAGGATTTTAAATTTTATCTAAGTTTTTAAAAAAACAGTGAAAAGCAGGAGAAAGGAGAGATGCATGTAATGTGGTCACATCGGGGAGAGGGACAGAGAGATCCAGTGACCCCACAAAGTCTACCTTTGAGGTCCTGGCATGAGGCTGAGGTTTATGTAGAGGACAGAGTTATGATCTCTAAGTCATTCCCCGGGGAAGGTGTATTCCTACCCTCTACTGACCCATCCTGTCTCCTCTGCAAATCACTCTAACAAGCTGTAAATATCTTCCCTGAGAAGTTTCCCTTCTGACTGATTCAGGCACTTTTCTATAGTGTGTGTGGTTTTTCTTGTTTGTTTGTTTGGAGAATACTTTTAGATGCTGCTTGCATCCAGTTTATAGATAATGCAGATTTTTTTTTTTGTGGCTGTGGCTTTCAAATGGTTACAAGAGTCAATACATGCAAGGAAAAGTCAATCAGGTGTTTGCCAGACAAAGAAGGGTCAAGGGTCAAGGGCCAACTCCATGTATAGGTGGCTCAGAAACAGAGAGTAGGGGAGGGAGTTCCTTCAGCCACGGAGGAGACCTTCAGCCTCGGGACTCCAAATGCCAGAGAGGCAAAGACAAAACCGTTGTTCAGTGAGATGGAAACTCACTCTACCTTGGTGTCTTTTCTTTAGGCTTCCTCTGGTTTTCGACAGGCTTCATGCAGCTAACTGCTCTATACATGGATGGTAGAGAGTGGATTAACAACGCAAGAGGTCACAGTTGTGTTTTCCTAGGCAGCTGAACAATGGCAGAAGACACAGAGACAGTGAGGGTCAGGGGAAGGCCAAGAACCACAGGTCGAATGGTTGTGGGGTTAGGAGGGCCTCTCCTGGAAGAGAAAGGTGAGCTCAGGTTTGGCTACCCATACATAAGGACCTGGAAACCTGCAGATTTCTATCATCGTGGTTTAATAACTACATCAAACTACATCATTTTTTTCAAGTTTTACATTTATTTTTATTTTTTATTTCATGTGTATTGCTGTTTTGCCTGCCTGCATATCTGTCTGTGTGAGGGTGTCAGATCCCCTGAAACTGGGTTTACAGACAGTTATGAGCTGCCAGGTGGGTGCTGGGACTAACCCTGGGTCCTCTGGAAGACCCAGAGCTTCCAGATGCTCTTAATCGCTGGGCCACCTCCCACGCTCTTTGGATTTTAGTTTTTGAGTACACGAATGTTTTGCTTGCACATTTGCATCCAGTACCTACATAGGCAAGAAGAAGTTGTGGTAAAAATAAAAAAGGGTTTCTTTTAACCTGAGTTAATGCCGGCACCATAGGGCCACATGGCATCTGTGGAATATTTTCATCTCAGTCAGCAAAGCGTCTCACCCGCTAAGTTCCATTCCATCTCACACTGCTGATGGCTACTCTCTGAGCCCAGCAGCAATCTCTCTACCCATCTAGCTCCCAGGGCGGGTCACTGTCATGCCAGTTTCATACAGAGACCGCCTATCTCATGCCTCTCTTACTGTGGACTCAATTAAGTCGCCACATGAAAGAACACAGCACACAATAACCTCTGATCCAATTTAAGATATAATTTGCCCATCTACACGACACAAAATCCTGTACACACCCATCCCTTAAAAATAGTCATAACAACCTGTATCTATGCGCAGAGAAGGATCTTAGCATGTGCCGCCATATTCTCCCAGCTTCTTCTCCTCACTCCCGTTTCCTTCTCTCTTGCTTCTCCCTCCCTTCTAAAACCTCTGTCCCCGCCTCCCTTCCTTCTCGCCCAATGACAGGCCCCATTTTAACTTGTCTGCCTTCACCTGCAGAATGACATCATCAACCTCTAAGAAGAGAACGTTGGATCCCCTGGAACCATAGTTTTAGACAATTGTGAGCTGCTATGTAGGTTCTGGGAAATGAACCTTGGTCTTCCTCAAAGCCAGTGCTTTAACAGTGGCCATTGCTGCTAACTGTTGCTCTATCTCTCCCACCCCCATTTTCTAGGACTCCTGTCTGGAAGAACAAACACAGGGCATCAGTAATAAGATTAGTCAGGAAACACAGAGACGATGCTAAGGACAGGGCTGTTGGTGTGGTGATGTTTGACACTTGGATGCGGAGAGGAGGGGGCTCCACAGGCAATGGGAGTGACTGACCAGAGAGTTGGAGATCTGCATGAAGCCAGTGCAGGCAGGGATGTAGATAGGAAGGAAAATAGAGACTCTGAGGGCAGGCTTTCACGCAGAGACTGGGTTTGGCACAGAAAATATGGATCAGGCATTGTGGGAGATTAGAGTGTATATGCCCCACACAAGGTGGACGCTCACTGAGAGTGCTGCCAACAGAAGGGGTCTAGGATGGGACAGAGGAGCAGGTTACCTGAGAGCCAGGGCCACTAGCAGGGACATTCCACTGCTGCTGGAGAGATGAGACAGTTGTGAGGCTGTCCTCCACCCAGACTGATGAGAGCTCTCATGGTGTCCTCCCTTCTGCAGAAGGGAAGCTAAAGTCACTTTCCCTGAGCGGGGCATGATGTTGGGATGGGGAGCTGAAACACAGCAGGGAAGATTAGAAACAGCTGTGTGTGTGTATGTGTATGTGTGTGTGTATGTGTGTGTGTATGTGTGTGTGTGCGTGTGTGTGCGTGTGTGTGTATGCGTATGTGTGTATGTGTGTGTATGTGTGTGTGAGTGTGTATGTGTGTATATGTGTTGTGTATGTGTGTGTGTATGTGTGTATGTGTGTATGTGTGTATGTGTGTGTGAGTGTGTATGTGTGTATATGTGTTGTGTATGTGTGTGTGTATGTGTGTGTATGTGTGTATGTGTGTATGTGTGTATGTGTGTGTATGTGTGTATGTGTGTGTGTATGTGTGTGTGTGTATGTGTGTGTGTGTGTTGGCGGGACAGGAGCTTGTGGAGAGTAGAGAACTGAGTGAGTGGAATCAGATCTGTGAGTTAAAAAGTTGGTTGTCTTTGGAAGGTGGAAATGTACTTCCCAAGGTGAAAGGAGGGAAGAGAGTGAGCAAAGCGGAGAAACACCAGCCGATCAGCAGAAGGCACCATGCAGACCATGTTGCCTCAGCAACTGGACACTGGAAGCAGACCGAGTCCCTGGTTCCCAACATCAGCTGTCAGTGAGAAACTTTTCAAGTTCTCTGGAGGCATCTTGTGACCCTGGAAGAATGTGGTTTGAGGAAGGTTAATCTGGCATAATTTATGGGCAGGAAAGGAAAGGGGACCCTGGGAATAAGGAGAACACTCCCTTGTCACAGACATCTAGAAAGAATGGCTAATGACTGGCAAAACAATGAGATTAAACAATCCATTGATTGTGCATTTAAACTTCTAATTTTAAATCTAGCACACTAATTAAGCATAAATTATTTTGCCATTCAAATGTATTCTGGTTGAAGCTTTCTCGCTGTTGGAGGTGACAGGGGAGGAGGGTGGAGGGGAAGTAATCTCGAGTCAACAATCAGCATCATGTCTGCTTCTTCCGAAGAGCTCTAGGTTTTGGGGCCTTGCTCGAGGGTCTTACCTCTGGATGTGCAACTGGGGTCAGGGGCCAGTCTCTGGGACTTGCCATTGTTAAAGGTGGCCTGAAGCTGCCTTGGCCTTTCCAAGTCCTTGACTTGCCAAGGACATCTGGAGTGGAGCATGGAGCCAAATGCTTCTACGCTAGAACAAGCCAGAAGGTAAACCAGATACCGCACTAAACATAGCTTCTAGACAAGGCTATTTGAGACACTAGCCATTGTCCTTGTGGTAATCCAAGAGGTACATATCAAGTTTAGCTGGGCAGAAAGAAGTGTAGTACCTTCAACCCTCTATGATGAGGCCATAGCAGGATAAAAATGGAAGGGGAGGCAGAGGGGCAAGGTATGCTCCCTACTCCCTTAGAGGTACGTCTGAGGACCGTGTCTTCACAAAGCTACTGTTGCTCTCGGACCTCTGGGGTGGATTCATTTTGCGGAGCACTCACATTACTTCACCTGCTAGACCAAGCCACATTTGGGGTGGGAGCAAGCTTGCTTTCCTGCATAGCTGACCCGGAGATAAGCCCCCATTTCTGGGGGGGGGGAAAGCTGAGTGATTGATCTGTTGGTCTGAGTTGAGGCTCAAGCAAAGTGAGTTCCTCCTGGCCCTGAGAAGGTGGAAGGTTTAGACAGTGTGACCTCATCATCCCCTGTGAGCTTTGCAACAAGACTGAAAAGCCAACCAGACAACCACGAGTCTAGGATCAAAGGTAAGAAGCAAAGCGGGATCAGGTGATATGCAGACAACGACAGAGTCGCCCAAGATGTCTGGGAGCTTGGGTTTCATTCTGGAGAACTTCTGGGAGAGATGAGATTGAGCCCAGTCTGGAACAATGGTCGATGTCAAGAGATGGGTGGAGTCAGGGTACTGGTGGATCATCAGGGTACTGGGAACATAGTGATGAACCAGAGAAGGTCCTCACATCACAGAGCATAGGCACCAGCATGTGTGTGTGGGGGGAGGCAGTGAACTCACACACATCAGAGATCACAGGGTGAGCAAAGAAAGATTAGGGGTAGGGAGTGCTGCGGGGGTGGGTGGATGCTATGTAGGATGGCCATCTTTTGATTAGGTGACATTATTATTTGATTGGGACATTATAGGAAGAGTGGGAGAAAGCCATGAATATACAATGGTTTGGGGTGGTAGCGGGGACACTCCAGGCATTTGTATAGCAGAGACAAAGGCATCTAAGCAAGGGTTATGCTGGGCATGTGTGAGGAATAGCCCTAGCTGGAGCAGAATGAGGCCTAGTGAATGGGGGCTACATCATGGAGAGGCTTCAAGGTCATTGCAAGGACAGTGGCTCTTCTAGAGGAGAGGGAAGTTCCTCAGGGTCTGAAGTAGCAGATGGCTCGGCCTCCTAAGTTACTGAGAGGAAGTCAGGGCGGACTGTAGAATAAGAACCTTGAGGGATGGGAGTGATGAGGGGGCAAGAGGAGGAGCAGAGGGAGCACCAGCTTTTCATAGACTCAGCTGGGGAAGGCTGAGAGAAGAGCTTTGTGGAGTTCGAGGTGGACTCTTGAAGAGCTGGTTGCCTGTTCTGTGTCCAAGGGAAGGCTTGAGTAGAAGAAACTCGCCTGCAAGTTTAATCGTGGAAAAACACGGGGAGAGGGATTTGAAGTGATTGGCATGTAGATGACATTTGGGACCTTTTACCTGGGGTGCCATTATCCAAGGAATCAGAATGAGGGGATGAAGATCAAGCAGCTAAGAAAAGAAGGTGAGGGGACTGCCACAGGAGAAAAACAGGGGCATAGTCAAGTCCCATCCCCCCCAACCCTGTATGGACTGAGTTTTGACAATGTGTTTGGCCATGAAGTCACCCATTTCAGTACTACCACCTTAGGGAGAGAGTGAGTGGAGGCAGTGTTGTGGTGAGTGCTGGGCAGAGAGACTGACCCCTGTGTTGGTGGCATGGGAGTCTTCAGGACATTCTCTAGCTGGAAGCTCGGCAGTGAGCACCAGCCTAGGAAAGGCAGCTGAGACACAGATGGGTTGTATTTGTCTCTGTTAACTGGGGTTCCCCTGGGATGATGTGCTACAGGAGGACAGTGGTGAACCTCTCTCAAAGAGGACTTTGTCCTCAGAGAGAGGAAAACCCTAAACAATTTCAAAAACCCTTCAGGTTGTATTCACGCAATTGAATCTCCCCATTTAAAAAATACTTTATTTTAAAATTGGTGTGTGTGTGTGTGTGTGTGTGTGTGTGTGTGTGTGTGTGTGTGTATCTGCACTCGTGAGTGTAGGTGCAGGTGGGTACCAGGATCCCCAGGATCTAGCATTGTAGGCACCTGTGAGCTGGCTAACTCTCGAGTGCTGAGAATTGAGCTCAACTCCTCCGTAAGAACAAGGTACACTTTTAATCGTCGAGCCATCTCTCCAGCTCTGAATTCTCCCATTTTAAGTGAGTAGTTCGAGTTTCGACAAATGTAGTTGGTCTTGGGCACACTTTTAAGTTAAGGATCAACTCTAGTGGAAAAAAAATTCTTTACCAGCTCCAGGCCAGTGCTGTTGACTGTCCTTGGGCAGTGGTTCTGCAGTTGCTTGAGGCAGCCATGTTGAACATCTCAGCAGTCAGTGAACAAAAGCCCAAGTCCAGCTTGTGCAGAGGTTAGCAAGGCAGTATTCTAGCACCTATAGCTTACGTGGAGAAACTTGCTTGCCAGGTCATAGTGGGGCCTGGGATTCCTCCGTGAGTGTGAATAGAGAGGCTGGATGTCCATCCAAGTACAAGTCCAGCTTGCCTCGGGGCCGTTCACATTTCAGACCAGTACAGAACAGTACAGTGTTGCCCTGGGTGATTTGTGAATTATTGTCTGTGCGTGGGTTCAACTCTCTTTCTAAAAGGCCTCGGATCCTTCCCTGTAAGCAATTATAGGATGGACACCTTCCCTTGGGATAAGGGAGAGTTCTCATCCAAGCTTCTAACTACCACTGCCCACACCAGGGAAGCTGAGAGAGGCTTCCTTTCAGGGAACCACAGCAACCAATCTCCACGGAGTACTCACTGTTCATGAATGAATGGGCTGTTTCCATTCCAGGGATGACCCTTGCTGGTCACTTAGAACGGGCAGAGGGTGGCTTTGCTCTCTTCCTGACCAGTGGCTGGAGGCACTGCACCAATCAGCCAGCAGTGGGCAGCAGTTCCACTGCCAATAGCTGCCTGGCCCTGGACTCGCCTCCAGGCCTGGAAGAGAGTGATAAGACTTAGGGAGGTGAGCCCAAATAGTAGTGACCAAAGAGATCTGTATACCCACTCTGTGAAGTGGGTTTTGCTATAGAGGTGGGGTTTAAGTGTAAATAACCTTTGAAGTGGATCTGGGTTCATACTGCACCAGTCACATGTGAATTTTTTCTTGTCTGTCCCTCAGTTGTCTTGTCTGTAAAGTGGGAGACCATGACACTTCTGTGGGCACCAGCACCTGGAAAGCTCTAACTTGGATTTCATTGGCTAGATTTCATGACCTTGTGGGGGGACAGTGTGGGGGCAGAGTGTCTGTTTACGGATCACATAGCCAAGGCTCTGTGTTCTCATGATTACCTCTCTGTGTCAAGGAGAGGAGCTGAGGCTTCTCCTCCGCCAAGAAATGTGGTTAAGGACAGAACATGCAGTCTCATAGGTCAATCCCCAAAGCCAAGGTTGGATGTAGAGTAAGGCCAGGTGCTGTAAATCTGTCCCTCTCTGTTTCTCTTCTATGTTAGTAGCATCTTGGGCTAATTTATGTGCAGGGTTCAGTTGAAGTGTGAGATTCTCCTAAGACAGTGCCACAAAAAAATGGAAGGAGGTTTCCTGACTGCCCAGAGTGCAGTTGGGTTACCCAGTTTGGCTGGATGACTGAGCCTTTGCCTCCTGTGTCTAGTTTGGTTGGAGGCGTTCTTCTCGATGTTCATTTGCTGCGTTGTCAGACTTGGCTGCTCTCTGCAGGTCCAGGAATCAAACCAAGACAGCTCTCTGGTAGATGTAGGTGGTAACCAGGAGCCAGTCAGGGAGGACTGAGGACAGAGGAGGGCAGAAGGGTGGGGATAGCACCATGATAGAAATGTGAGTACGTGTAAGTGCATGTGAACTAGGGTAATCTGAATAAGAGCCTTGTGTCAATGCCAGTATTTCTGTGATTTTGCACCATATTCTTTTAAACATTTAATTTTAGTGTTCTCTCTCTCTCTCTCTCTCTCTCTCTCTCTGTGTGTGTGTGTGTGTGTGTGTGTGTGTGTGTGTGTCTGGAGGCCAGAAAAGGGCATCAGATACCCTGGGGCTGGAACTATAGGCACTTTCTAGCCATCTGACAAGGGTAATGAGAACCAAACTCATGTTCTTTGCAAGAACTGCCAGTGTTCTTAGCCTCAGAACCAAGTCTCTAGCCCTGTATGCTTTTGTAAGGCATTGCCTCAGGGAATTCTGGGTAAAGACACATAGAACCCCCCTCTGCTCTTGTGTTATTTATCACAATTCAGTGTAAACAGGCAGTGATCTCAGAATAGAAAGTGGTGAGTGTGTGTGTGTGTGTGTGTGTGTGTGTGTGCGTGCATGTGTGTGTGTCTATTCATGTGCATGTACATGTTTGTATGTGTGCAGTTTACATGTGTGTGAGGGTATGCATATGTGTATGCATGTTTGTATATGGAAGCCAGAGGACAACTTCCAGGGTTGTTCCTCAGGCACTGTCCACCTTGGTTTGGAACTCACCAAGTTGTTTAAGCTGGCCAATGAACCTCAGAGATCCATTTAGCTCTACTTCCTGTTGGGGTCAGTGAAGGAGCAAATGCCCCTCCTCAGAGGGGTGAGCCTCATATCTGCAAACAGAGACATGGGTCCCATACAACATCAGCTCGTATCAGAGCTGGTGCCTGTGACAGTTCATTATAGTCATGTGGCTTTGCAGGAGGAGTCCAGAGCCTCACGCAGCCAATGCACTGATTGATGCCTTCCAGGTGCTGTCCCAGGTGCTGTCCTGTCCCAGGTGCTGTCCCAGGTGCTACCCCAGGAGCTAGGGACCTGTGTAGGCCTGTGTAGGTTCTGATGTCCAACCATTCCTCATCTCCTTGGCTTCAGTTGACACAAATGACACACAGCTCTGTCCTCCCCAGATCAGTGGTCTACTGTGGCCTCTTTCCATGTCACAGGCATCTAATTTATGCAGTAAACTTCCTCTCCACACTCACTAGCTGGGTCCTCTCTGCAATCTGAGGGGCTTCTCTCAGAGACAGAGTCTGGTGCAGGCGTATTGCTGCACTACAGTTGTCCTGAGACTTGCAGAGAGGGGGACAGCATGACAAGTATCATGTCCAAGCTTCCAGAGTTCCATGGCAGTTGGCCCTTTTGTACTGGGGGAAGGTTCAGGAAGATTCAGGAGGGCTTATTTACCTAAAAACACATAAGATAGTTTGGGAGAAACAAGCATGCGTTTCTAGACTCCAAGTGGCTCTTAGTGACCTCAGTACAGTCACATGTCCCCTGACTTCCGGTTCCTGTTAAGATCCCCACCTCCCAGCCATTCTCTACCCTAGGGAGAACCAAGAATGAGGGAGGCTTTGAACCATTCTGCTGAAGGGACTTCAGTTTACTTCCAGGGTCAATATTTCCATATTCCACACCTTTAGGGTGTGGGTAGGGCACTAAAGTAATTGTCTAAAATAACTAAATGCCCTTAATAGTGACTGCCGTGTTTACATTTAGAGAGGAGGATTTGCATCATGGTGAGCACTGGCAGCATGGATCTGATCTGGGGGTGATGGTGAATGGAGTGTGTATATGTTTGTTTTAGAGGTCCAGGAATCAGAGGTTGCATGGGTGTCCCCTTGAGGTAAACTGTGCATAGGACCAACATTCTTCAAGCTTTCCCCATGCTCCTAGAGCTGTGAGCGGTGGTTTCATACTCGCAGGGACAAAGGCTATGAGCTGAGTGACTGGCTGTATCTGCTTGGCATGGAGACATTGCTAAGTGCCCTTGGCCATTAGGAGTGTCACTAGAAAGGAGATTGGCTGCCACTCTCTGCCGGCACAATGGACTCTTGAGTCTTTCCACACCCTGATGACTGCCTTCCATTCATCAGTTGGTGGGGGGAGAGGCTGGGTCTCTCCTCTTCACAGAGCCTACAGTTGGGCTAGCCTTACTAGCATCAAGCTCACTGCCATGTTGAGGAAATCAGGCCCCTTGACAGCAGCAGAGACACTAGCCTTCCTGGCTCTCATCCTACTGCTGGTTGACCTCGGAACGACCCATTCTTCCTCACTTTTCTGGGCCTTGAAGAAAAGGCTGGGCTGTTTTCCCTGTGGCAACAGTTGTCCCAGCCCAAGTATTGATCATGTGGAGGATGGCACAGGCTAGTCTCCATAGGAACAAACAACCCGAACCCTGGCAGCCCTGAAGTTTCTCTGTCCGTATTCACGCCATGTCGCCACAGGGGAAACACGGAATCGCGATGATTCGGTTTTGATTTGGTTTTTATCAGCTCATTACCAACAACGCTATTTAATCCTGGTTGCGCAATAATCCTTCCCCCTGTGTATGAACGAGTATGTATTATGCGTGATTCAAAGCCCCTTGATGCTATGAGTAAAAAGACTCTGCATAGGGCAGAAATAATTTGCAAGACCAACTTGGGGTAGAGTATTCTCAAATGAACTCCAGTGGGTCCCACAGCTTTCACAGGGCCAGGCGGGCAGCGCTGGCGAAGGGCTACGTGACAAAAGGCCTTGGCTGGGTGCATTATAATTTGCTCCAGTCAGTTCCAAAGTACTCGCATTTCCAACGATGAGAGGGAAATGCCGATGGCACAGGACGTGGGCATTGTGCTTAGGATAAATACCCACACAAAGGCGAGGTGAGGCGATTTCGGATGTCTTGTTGGGGAGAACGTAATTAAAAGTACTTTTCAGAAGGCTTTGAAGTCTGGGGCTAACCGTTTTATAGAAAGGTAGTGTTCCCATCAGTTGCTCTGCCAGTCGCAGAACACTAGGAAATTGGGAAAGTTGTAGAGGCAGAATCAATTAATTTCCACTCAGAGGGCTGGCGTCGTCTCTGTCTTGGTTGTGGGTCAGTGCCAGTCTTCCTGGTGGGGACAGTGGACCTTGAGGGATGTTGTTCATCCTCACAGCCATCAGTGCACATGGTGGAGAGGCCTCAGAGCACCCTGGGATTGGTCCAGACCTATCCTTGCTTGATGCCCCTAAGGTGAGGCGCCTCACTCCTCACAGCCCCATACGTAACCCTTGCAGCCTGGCCAGTAGCTCACGGGTGCATGGCCATGTAAGTGGCAGCTAGGGCACCGCCCCCAGTTGAAAGTGACAGAAGTGGTTCATTATTGGGTAGGTGACCTGTGAATGTGGGTGTCTGACTGGAGTTGGAGGCTTGCCTCTTCCTCGCAGGGGAGTGGCTTCGGAGGAAGCTCCACTTCATGTCTGTTTTCCCACTGACCTTCTTTCTGGATCTCCCGGCCAAGGAGAGCCTGCGCTTACACCATGCTCTTTAAGCTGCTGTCAGCAATCCCGCGTCTGCTCTGCACCCCCAGATTTGACCCGGTCCTCACCCAGAGTGTCCCCTCTCCTAGGATCCTGGAGTCTGAGAGCCACTGTGGTGGAGAGGGGTGGCTGTAGGCAGGCAGACAGAGGGCTCCAGGACAAAGTAGACAAAGGGGACAAGCCAGGGCAGCTGGATTGTGGATTTCATAGCTGGAGAGGGGACTGTGTGAAACTGTATCAACCTCTGGTGTTTGTAGTTACTTTGTGGTGGGCCATGGGTGTCACAGACACATGGGTTGTCTGGCCTGGCACTAAGCCAGGCCTGGAGAGCAGCAGCTAGGAGTGAAGTCAGATGGCAGGTCTAGGCGACTGAGTTGGGTAGCCTTCTTTAGCTCCTGCTCCTTGTCCTCTAGTGTTTTTATTCTGAAAATACTCCGAGGCCATCGTGTCCCTTTACTTCCTTGGCCCCTGGTCAGCAAGTGTGTGTTCATCTGCCATACTGTCACAATCAATTGATTTATTAAAACTTAACCTTTCCATGACTTGATAGGTTATCCTCTTAAAGCCACTCTAAAAGGTTGTAGAGGTGTTTCCCTGGGATATGCTGAGAGAAGACGCTAGTACAAAAAATTAAAATAGACTATAGGGCCAAGATGCTACACACATTTCCTTCCAGCAGTCACGAACCCGATGGCACAGAAGCACCTGTTCTCTCCTCTCCCAAGCCTCGCACACGGCATTATGGTGGCCCTGTCTCCATTTCTCCTCAGCAATACTTGAGTACCACAAGTCATACATATTTAATTCTAATCACAAATTTATAATAGATTATATATACTAAATAGAAAGGACCTATCCAAAATTTAAAAAAAATGACAAAGAAAATAGACATTTCTGTAAGTCTACGGAAGACAACTGACTCTGGTACACGTCCCTCTGACTCTATTTGCATATGTAAATCCTGAAATGCATTAGAGCAAACATTTTCATACAACTGTTTTTAGCTTAATCTTGGTAACGGTTAAGTGACAGAACTTCAGAGAAAAACTGACAGTCTTCATGAATAAATTGAAAAGAAAGCAGGCTAAAAAAAATCAAAGAGTTTTCTTTGTTCTGAGAAAATTAGAGAGATTGAACTAGGCTCCAAAAAAGTAGGAGGAAAGAAATAAAAAAAAATACCAGAAATCAATAAAAATTAAAAAAAAATAGATACAGCCATCAAGTCCAAAAGAAATGACACCTTAAATCTTTGGGCTTATATAAGTTAAGAAAGATAAAAGGCCTTAAGAAGCTGGTACAGGAAACGGAGAAGGCAGAGGATAACATCTGGAATGAAATGCAGTGTGATCTCACAGGCATTAGCTCCTTGTACCTTACACGGGTTAAACACAGGAGAGGATGTTGTGACAGCTTTATGTTGAAAACTTAAAAGCTAGAGGAAATAGATAAATTTCTCAGAAATACAACTTCCCAAAACTGACACTAGAGGAGATAGAAAATCTGAAGTCTTATCCCACACTAGGAAATGAACTCGGGAAATTAGCATCTTCTCTCCAAAGAAAACTCCTTACCTGTGAATGCTAGACGTCATAATGCTAATTTTGTAGAGATCCTTCAAAGCATAGAAGAAGGAAGAATATTTTGTTACCGATTTTTATGAAGTCTTGGTGTGAATGTCCAGTAAGGATTTTGTATGAGAACACGTTACACGGTGGTTTCAGGTAAGAACGTAGACCGTAGTTTAAGCTACAACATTACCGAATAGGATCTGATGATGTGCAGAACAGACAGCAGCTTACAAACACAAGCTTGGACTTGAGAACACAAGGCTGGGTTAATGATTAATAGTCAACCAGTTGTTATACAGTCACCAGAACAACTTATATAGCACAGTGTACTTATCAAATGTCGGAGATCATATGGAGGCACTGGGGCACCCATATATTGCTGGTGAAAATATGGTTTTTGCCAGTTCAGAAGTTTCTTATATCATATTTGGGTATTTGTCTCAAATTTTCATGGTAGAACAAATTCACCCCAAACCCCATTCACAAATGGTTGTAGCACCTTTATTGGAAATGGTAAAAAACAAACAAAAACAAACAAACAACCCCAAATGTCATCGTATATCTTTGTTAGAGGACCGGGTGTATGAACTGTGGGACATCCATAGCATGGAATGGAAAAACACCAGGTCACTGCTACACAAATAATCTGGGATTCCTTCATGCAATCACGCTGAGTAGAGAGAGCCGCTTGCAAAGATTCTATCCAATTGTATTACCCCACTCATGCAGCATTCTGTATATGACAGCCTTACACAGAGGACAGCTGGGGCTACCGGGGCTAAAGAGGAGTCATAGGAGGAAAGAAGACTTGGTTATAACAGGAGGGTGTGAGAAGGGATCTTCCACTGTTAGAGTCGCTCTGTTTTGACAATGGCCATAGATACACAAGCAAACATGGATGGCGAAAATTACATAAAGCTGTATGATATGACCAGCATAGCTGGGTAGCTTGCTGTGTGCACGTGCACGTGTGTGCATGTGTGTGTATGTATGTATACATGTATGTATGTATGTATGTATGTGCACGCACATGCCTGTGTGATGTGTGTGGGGGATCCTTGTCCCCAACTTTTGAGTGCTGGAATAATATGGGTAAAGTGATACTGAGAAAGTCTGATTAAGATCAGTGTGTTTTAATGACTTAGTAGTTATGCACAGTGCTACAGCTGAAGGATAGTCAAAGGGTTCAGGGATCCCTTGTTATTTCTTATAAGGGTGTGCATAAATAATTAACTCAATGGAAAATCAATTAAAATTATGTAGTTAAATTCACATGACAACAAAATGAAAGAGGAAGGTGATTATCTCAACAGATAGAGAAAAGTACTCGATGCCCGTTTATAGCCGCACATCAAAAAAAAAAATCTTACCATGCCAAGTCTCGTAATCAGGCCCTACCATTTATTCCACACGTTTCTCTGTGTGTGCATGTATATGCACAATCATGTATGTGGACACATTTGTGGCGGTACATATGTGTACATGTATGTGGGTGGGTGTGGAAGCCTAAGGTTGGGGTCTAACTTCTCCACATTGTTCATGGAGGCAGGGTTGCTCAGTTGATCCTGATGATATGACCAGCCTAGCTAGGTAGCTTGCTCTGTGTGTGTGTGTGTGTGTGTGTGTGTGTGTGTGCGCGCGCGTATGTGTGGTAAAGTGGATGTATAGGTGGGGAGGATCCTTGCCCTCAACTCTTGAGTGTGGCTGCCATGCCAAGTTGGTATTTACATGGGCTTTGGAGATCCAAGCTCTGGTCCTCGGGCTTGGATGGTGAGCGCTCTCCCTGCTGAGGCATCTCCGTAGTCCCCAAGTGGGTTTTAATGAGATAATGTGATAAAACATCCATGGACTTTTGTGTTGACTAGCCACGTGCTGAATATTCTTTCAGTGGAAGTTTGAGATTAATATTGTCTGTTGTGACTTCTATTCAACATCGTAAAGGAAGGGCCGGTCCAGTGCAATGAAGCGAGGAAAAAAATAATAAAAATAACGATGGTTGCAAATAGATCAAACTTATTTAAAGAGGCTATGGTTATGAACATAGAGAATTATAGGGGGTGCTTAAAATTTGATTGGAAGTAACATTTTTGGGTATAAAATTAATATAGACTGTTTTCATTCGATATATCAGCAATGAATTAGTTTTTAAAGTCTCAAAAATAAAATTAATAATGTAAAGACGTATACTTAAAAGTAAATATTAGGAAGTGCGTGCAAGATCTGCAGAGACACTCATTGGTAAATTCATTGCAATGCAGTTCATAATGCTGAGATATAAAATCAGCATAGCTGTCCACCACCGGATGGGAGATCAAAAGAATGTGGTCTTCTCTTTGTGTGCATACAACACGGATATACAATGGAATTTTATTGAGGTGTAAAGGGCAAAATTATGCTATTTGCAGGAAAATACATGTCTTAGTTGGGGTCTTATTGCTGTGAAAAGACACCATGACCAATGTAAATTTTATAAGGGACAGCGTTTAATTGGGGCTGGCTTACAGGTTCAGAGGTTCAGTCCATTATCATGAAGGCAGGAACATGGCAGCATCCAGGCAGGCTTGGTGCAGGAGGAGCTGGGAGTTCTACATCTTCATCTGGAGGAAGCCAGGAACAGACTGAGCATCCCTAGGCAGCTAAGAGGAGGGTCTCCAAGTTCACCCCCACAGTGACACACTTCCTCCAACAAGGCCACTCCTAATAGTGCCACTCCCTGGGCCAAGCATATGTAAACCATCACAATAGACGAAACCAGACTGGATTCAGAAAGGCAGATACCACCCATTTTCTTTCATAGACACAATCTGGGATTATTTTGTGGGAGACGGGAGCCCAGCAGGAGGGGCCCAGGAGCTAGGAAAGTGTGTCTGAGTGAGCAAAGCTCACCGCTACACTTAGAGACAACACCACAGTGGAGCGCGCATTGCCTTGTGCACTGAGGGAGAACGTGTGAGATTCCTGTGCATGAAGAACAGGGCACCATGAGAAAATTTAAAAGTCTAAGCTTCATACTGGGCAACATAACATTCACGGGCTGGAAAATTCAGAAACGGAAAGATGTCAGTCCTCAGATGAATATGTAGATTTGATATAATGTACACCAAATATCAGGTGTTTTGGTAGAAATAGACAAAATCAACTCCGAATTTGTTTAGAAATGCAAATATAGACCAAACCTACATGATGCTTTTGGAGAGAAACAAGGTGGAAAGGACCACTTTCTGGGCATAGAGAATCTGTGGTGGAAGGAGGCATTGCGGGATGAATGAGAGACTCAGTGCAGCTGACTGGAGTGGGGCGTTCCTAAGGTACTTACTGTGTCTATGAATACTTAGTGTGGTCTTTCATTGTTATTTTTGATTGTCTGTATTGACAACACAAAGAGCCCTGCAGAATAGCAGGCTTTTTAAATTAATATCCCTGAACCATCGGGTCAGTTATGTATTCATACAGATTAAAGAAGAATAAAGCTTAAGCCATTAGCAAACGTCAATTCTAGGTGAACTGGTGGACACGAATCTGCTGTGTAAAACAACTGGACTTCCAGGAGTCCCATGGCCTTGGAGCAGCTGAGGAGTTTGCTCACAAGACACAGTGAACCTTATATTCCCATGGAAAACCTGATTAGCAGAATGCTATTAACGTTAAGAACTTACGCTCATCAAGAAACCATTATGACAGCTGTATTCGTGGCTCATAGACCCATAAAAGTTTCCCCTGGACACTATAAACTCCAAGAAACCTACAGTTGGTAATAAAGAGATGACCCAGTGGGCATGGGGCCAGCTGGCCTCCCAGGCACGCTATACAGACAGTAGCAGGTGAATCTCACAGCCTAGGGAGAGCTGTGCCACCCCAGTAGTCACCAGGGGAAAGAAACTCAAACACCCCTGTGTGGAGTGAATTATAATCCTAGCTAGCCTGTAGAAAAGACACACAATTCAGGTATTTTATCTACAAGCCATAAGCCTAGATTGGGCGGGTTTAGAACTATACTATCTTATTCCCCAACTATTAAAGTCCCTTGTTTCTTGCTGCTTCTCCTTGCCACATGGTCACGGCAGCCTCCTCCTACCTCTGTCTTCTTTCTTCTTTCTACCTGCAACCTCCTCACTCAAGCCTCAAGTCCCACCTTTCTCACTCCACTGTCCAATCATAGACTCTGGCTTTTTATTGACCAATTCATTGCTCCTTGGGGAGCAAGGTTCATACAGCATCGCTTGGTGTCTGTGAGGATCTGCTCGAAGGAACCGGTATTTAGCATTAGAACCCAAGCAGCATCAGACCAACTCATACATCCCTGTGAGACTGGCTCCCATTCCAGGGCAAGGACAATGAGAACAGCTCATCACTCTGAGTGTGGAGGTGATGTGGAATCGTGAGGGTCTGTCCATGCTGACGAGGGGAAGTGGGTAGCCATAAGCCAGAGAACAGCCTGCTAGGAGAGCAGTGGCTCTTTCAGGTACCTCCCTAAAAGGGATGTACGCATGTACATATACATAGGGAGATCTTCACACAGGCGTCCATAGCCACATCATGCACAGAGCCTCCAACTTAAGGGCAAAGACAGATTCTCTTTAACTATGAAATAAAACTCTATTGCAGTGTCTGCACAGCAATCCTGTTCCACGGCGACAGCGGATGGACGCTACTGCATAAGAGAAGCTGAAGAGACTCAGTCGCAATGTGGATGAGAAGCAGCCAGGCAGAAGAAGAGTGCATGTGGTTGCATCTCTGTGGAGTTCAGAATCAGGCGTGACTCATCTGGGCTGCCATCGCAGGTGCCATCTACAGTATCTGAAGGAGCTGGTCCACCTGGCACATGGGGAGTCCTTCTCTGTATTGGTCAGCATTCAATAGACACATGAGCGTTTATCCCCTCTAATATATTTGGATTTTGGTAACCGATCATGGGAAAGTTTCTCTATCAAATGAACAATGATATTTCAGGCAGAAATATAAAGGAATGGTGTTAATTGGACCACTGAAGATCTATCATTTACATACCTATTATCAATCATCTATCTGTGAATCATCCATCCATCATCTGTCAATCATCTATCTATCTATCTATCTATCTATCTATCTATCTATCTATCTATCATCATCATCTATTCATTATCTACCTATCTATATATCTGTCATCTATCAACTGTCCATCAATCACCTATGTAGGTATGTTGGTATGTACATATGTATGTATGTATGTATGTATGTATGTATGTATGTATCTGTCATCCATCCATCCATCCATCCGTCCATCCTCCATTTATCTACTCTAACATATACCCATACATTTTTAGTGTCTTTGCTTGGAAATACTGAATTTACTTGAATTGGATATTCGATTCCACAGCCTAAGAACTGCCAACATACTTTCGTGTCTCTGCCTGAGGTGGAGGCTGGGCACACTGGCAGCCAGTTTCTCCCTTCTCTCATACTTGGGTGTAGTTATGTCTGTGGTGAGAATGAGCTGCAGGTATGCACACGCCACTGTGGGTCTCAGAAACCTTCCTGGTCTTGCTCATCCACAGGCAGCACGTGATGCCAAGGGTGAACTTGAAAGGTGCTGGGTGCAGGCCCCTGAATACACCTACAACTTAAATGGCAGGGAAGTATTTGCTGTACACTTTGGGAGTTTACTGCTAACAGTGGCGTTCCTTTAATCTGCATTCTGTTTATCCAGTGTTGAAGGCCTGAGGTCTGGAGACATGGTCGGGATCTTACTCTTTTCGTCCTCTCCCCCAGAGCCTGGGGAGAGAGGAGAGCAGATGCCTAGATGTTGTGTCCAGAGGATGCAAAGACTGAGAAAACACAAGGCAGCTTATGTAACAGAGTTGCTGGGTGGGGCCTGACCAGCAACCTTGGTAGGTTTTGAGCATCTTGGGTGTGGCAGAGGCAGCCCACCTTTCCCAGCAACCTCTTGGGACATAGGCACAGCCTGGCATAGATGGCTATCTGAGTAGCTAGTAAAGATCAAAGGCAAACATTATCTTTGCTGTCTGGGATAAAGGCAGCTTTGGACCAGGATGGGTTCTGGCTCAGACATTAAAGCTCAGGCTTATATAAGTCAGGATGCTCAGAGACCTATGTGCCCAGCGGGAGCTGGGGCTCAACTCTGCAGCTGTTCATGTCATTCCTGAGTCTTGTGTCTTGGCCTTTCAGGATGGAAACCCCAGAATGCTAGTCTATCTTCTGGGTGTACGATACCACTCCTCCCCTCCTGACAGCTCAGTCCTGTCATGGCTGAGGCCCTGTGGATCTTGTCCTCAGGAACTCAGTGATTGTAGGAGCAGTCTGGTGTCTCCCCAGGTCTTTCATGAATGAGGAGGAAAACAAGACCCCAGACCATCCAAGGCTCCATCCATGCCTACTACGGTCCAGTCAGACTTGGTGTCTCAAGACTTGTTTCTCCCACAGGTTTCTCTGAGTCCGGCTGCTTAGTGGAGATGCCCTCACAATGTGGCCTCCATTCAAGGTGCTTTCCTGGGGAGCAGCTGCTGGTCTATTCTACAGAGCTTATGAATGAGGTCTGGTGGAGGGGGGTGGAGGGGGACTGAGGTTCCTGCGTCAGCCCTTCCTGGTGCAGCTGGGGTGTCTTTTGGCAGGAAGAGGATGTTTGCATAGAATGTAGTGAGTAAACAGACAACAGGATCCGAACACCTGCCCCGAGTTCTGCATTTGCTTGGCTGGTTTGCTGGTTTGGTCCCTGCTGAAGCTTCCGGATGTGGCCTGAGGCCCAAGGTTGTACCGGCCAGAGGCACCTGCTGCCAGCCCTCTGAGGAAGTAGGGACTTGGGGCTGGGTGTGTGCATGTGTGTGAACATGCTGTGTATATTCATACATCTGTTTTTATGTTCAGCTCTGCACACACGTCTGTAGCGGGTGCTGTGTGCATGTGTACACACATTCTGTGTGTGTGGGAGTACCTGGGTATGTGTGCGTATTTGGCATAGTCTATGTATGCACGTGTGAGTTTATGAGTGTCACATGTAGTTGCACATATAGCCTGCACACGAACATGCCAAGTGTTTGGGCTTCTGTGGGCATGTGTGCTTGCATGTGTGGGTGTGTTTGTATGTGTGTAGCTGCTTTGGCTTAAGTGGGACTTAACCCTTTCCTGCTTGACTCTCCTCATAACATGCTGTTGGTCTAACTGTAGGTTGGGGCCTGAGGAGAGGATGGAGACAGGGCTTCAGGGATGGGGCCAGGGTATTTAAGAGTGCTGTGCAGTAGTGTCCTAGACCTCGTCCCCCAAATGGCTTCCCATCAGTGGAACAGATATGAAAGATTTGAGATGGAGGGATGGGGGTTGTACTGGCTAGTTTGTGTCATGTGACACACACTGGAGTTATCACAGAAAAAGGAGCCTCAGTTGTGGAAATGCCTCCATGAGACCCAGCTGTAAGGCATTTTCTCAATTAGTGATCAAGGGGGGAGGACCCAGCCCCTTGTGGGTGGTGCTGTCCCTGGGCTGGTGATCTTGAGTTCTATAAGAAAGCAAGCTGAACAAGCCAGGGAAAGCAAGATAATAAGAAACATCCCTCCATGGCCTCTGCATCAGCTCCTGCTTCCTGACCTGCTTGAATTCCAGTCTTAACTTCCTTTGGTGATGAACAGCAAGGTGAAAGTGTAAGTCGAATAAACCCTTTTCTCCCCAAATTGCTTCTTGGTCATGATGTTTGTGCAGGAATAGAAACTCTGACTAAGACAGGGGTATCTGCAGAGGGTCTCCAAGTTCTATAAGGCTACAGAGGGTCAGCTCTGCAGATCCTGTAGCCCCTGGAAGGGTGTTCCCATCCCCATACAGGTGGAGACCTGGCACTCCTGGTGGGCACAGCTTGCATTTGCTGCTTGGAAACTCTTAAATGGTAGGTGGGGTTACCCTGTGCTGGGCAGTCAGTAATGCTTGCTTCATTTTCCTGTCAACAGCCCAGCATGCCGAGGCATAAGCACATGACTACGGACAGCATGCCAAGGCATAAGCACATGACCACGGAAATACCGCAGAGCTGGCAGCCATAGGCACACGGTCCTGGCTTTGAGCCCCAGAGCCCAAACAAAAACAAAATTGAAAGAAAAAATTCCTATCTTTATGGAGCTGACAGAGCAGGTGGGATACCAAGTTTGAGTCAGAGTCCTTGCTCCATACAAGTAAAATTGGCTGTCTAGTTACTTTTAAACTGAGGAGTCCCTAATCCTTTGGCCAACAGCAGAAAGAGTAAAGAGTAGTCTGTCTGTCTGTCTGTCTGTCTGTCTGTCTGTCTGTCTCTCTCTCTCTCTCCCTCCCCCCCTCAGGCAATGAGATAAGTCATCTAACAACAAAGCCGGAGTGTGGTGGACCCTGACCTCCAGAAAGCCCTCCAGAGACGTGAATTCAGGAGAGCAGGCTCATGCCCTTCCCTGGCTCTGACACCTGATGGTTCCTGGGTGAGGCTTGTGGCAGTGAGCCCGACCAACCCCCAGGGTTGCCCAGAGCTTGTCTGTAGCCTCATTCTCACCACATTTTATTAATGTTCTTGATCATTGAGCCAACCAGCAACTTCTTGAGCGTCACCTAGAAGGTGACAGCCCATGGGAAGATCTAGAAGAGAGCTAGGCTGCAACCGAGCCTCCAAGGAAACAGAAATGGCTGAGGGACCTGTGTCAGCAAACAGATACTCCTGGGAAGGGCTGTTTCAGGTGCTTTGAGCTGTACATCCTAGTGAGACAGCTGGCAGGTGGATTCCGTCTACAGCTGTTTCTCCTTTCTGCTTCCTCACAGTAAACGTTTAAGGTTTCGGGCATATCACGATCCTCTCACCTCGGTGACTTAGGTCCTACAGTGGTGAAAAATGACATAACCCTGACACAGTTACCCCGTGATCACCCATCACGGTGCCTGCCTCAGTCACGGATGCTGAGGGAAACCCTCAAGTGCAAATTCTGCTACGTTAGGTTTCTTAAACTTATGATTTCCCAGCAGGGGCATTTGCCGAGGGTCTGCTGGTCTCTGGGGGGCATCTTGTGTGGAATGCTGGGATGTTAGGCCGTGGTTTGGGAACTGGGATCTACTTCACAAGTGCAGGCTGGGTGAAGAGCCACCCGAGAGCTCTAATTCCACTCCAATCAGATGCAATTCCATAGCATAGGCCCTTAATGAGGGTTAATGACATTAATTACTGCCCCCTTCACTCAGGAGCACGTTCAAGAGGAGCTAATTGCTATGTAATGGCTCAGGGATCACTGAGACCCTGGCAGAACTGCAGAGGAGTGTGTCTCCTTTTCTCGCCCGCTCCTCCACCCCTGCCGCCACCTTGCTTCCTTTTCTCCCAAGATGCTTCTGTGCCTCCTGGGTTCACTGTCACGGAGACCCCAGGCTGGGTCTTAAGTGTGATTGCAGGCAAGTCTATTGTGTTTAGCAACTGCAACTTCTCTGTGGAATGTGGTAGGGCAGACTTCCCACAAGGCCTGGGGGACCGGACTCTGTGCTGCTAACTCCTGCAAAAGGATGCAATTGCAGAATTCAAAGAAAGCATAGCTGACTGGGCCCAGAAGTTTCTCTTTTACGATTTTTCTGGGACAACTGCACTTTCTGGTGTGCACAGACTGTGTCCGAGGTTTGAGGGGGCAGTGAGGGTCTCTGTGTCTGCTCATATGTGCCGCCCTCCACGTACAGACACAGGCTGGGGTGTGTGTGTGACTGGATGGAGATCACTGAGCTGTTAGTCCTCGTGTGCCATGGGCTATGTGGCTGGGTCTTGGAGAACTTGGATGTCTGGCTTAGCCTGTTAGTGGGAGACATGGTGAGTCTGTGTTGTACCCTAAACTGTTAGATGGGGTATCAGTTGCATTAAAATGAAATCACCCCATCTTTGTAATCTCTGTGACTAAGCCCCTCAACACTATTTTAAAGTGTTCCTTCCCACCAAATAGCCTGCCATGTTTTTGCAAAGTTTAAATTTCTATTTTGATCCCTTACTTTAGCTATCCTCAAATATTTTTATTTATCTCTTTAGAGTTCCTCATCTGGGTCTTTTTATTGTATTTGCACTTACCCTATTTTATTTAAGAAAGATTTATTATTTTTAGTTATGTGTGTGCATGTGTGTTTCTGTGTCAGGATACACATGTGAGTGTGGGTGTCTTCAGGGGCTAGAGCAGGCAGTGGATACCTGGGGTTGGGCTTAGGGATATGTGTGAGCTTTGGGCATGCTGGGAACCTAACCCAGGACTTGTGCAAGCACACACACACTGTCAACCTTCTCTGCAGTCCCTACTCCATTTTTTATGTTGTTGTTTTTGCTAAGTCTTTGGCCTTATAGAGGTCAGGTAGCTTCTAGAAGCCAGTCATCTCCAGAGATCCAGTTATCAGCAGGGGCCACCGCACTTCCCAAGCCGCACCTAAACGCTAGGAGACTGGCAGACTCCATACTGAATATTTTGCTTCGTTCCAGCGACCAAATTACCAAGTCAAGGACAACACCTTCATTTCATTATGTGATATTCATGACTATAGCAAATAATTTATTAAAATATGTGCAACAAAATATACAGTGCATATGGGTTACTAAAGAGCTAGTGTACCAACAATACAATTAGGTACTCTCACCGCGGGAGAGACCTCCCTATACGTTGTAATCTTGGTGCTAACTAATACTGACGAGTGCGAGAGCTGGGGAGAGTGCGGGGTGCGGAAAGCAAATGTGATATAGACAGAATTGGCATGAGTTAAGGAACAGTGGCAAACTGTGGATATGGCTGTAAGGACATCTCGCTTGGTGTGCAGCCTCCTAAAGGATAACGGAACACAGGAGTTAGGGTACAGTGACTTGGGGTGGCTGCTCGCACCTTAGCTTCTCGGTGGGCTTCCCCAGGTGGGCAGGGGTGAGCCTCTCCCTGACAAGCTGGGGCCGACACCATCTCAAAGTTGCTTGAGGCGGCTGCTGAGGAGGACATTACTTCTTCTTTTTGCCCTTCTTTCCTTTCTTTCCTTTGTCCTTTTCCTTTTCCTTGCCGCCTCCAACTGTTAGTGACAAGACTCGCTTTCTCCCCAGAGGGGTTTTGGCATACCAGTTCTGGAATGACAAGATGTTTAGGAAATGGTGAGTGACACGAATATGCTGAGGTAATCCTGACGGCAAAGCTGCGTCTGCTAGGAAGGGGACAGTAAGCGGTGTTAGACGCTGGGCTTTGGATGTGTGTTCAGTTCAGATGTCTCCATTGCATTTCTAGCTTGGATTTCTGTGACTTGAAATGTGTCCTCTGGTAGTTTGTAGTTTTATAGAGTCACATACTCCCGTGTGCAGTTAAGACAGCCTGAGGGGGTGGCCGTCCTGGTAATGAGTATGGCTTCTGGCTCACGCATGTTGTGCCCCACAGGAGGCCTCAGCGTCCTCTGAGGGAGGCGATGTAGAAAACATGGCACTGGTAATACTTCATTCAAAACCCATGAGACCTTTCAGTTTACAACCTTACAGATAATCTCAGCAAATGATTATACTGAATGCCAGTTATTAGTTTTCTTATAAATCAATTAAAGCTTTGTCTGGCTCTCCTCTGCCCTCCTTTCTTTGTGTGTGTGTGTGTGTGTGTGTGTGTGTGTGTGTGTGTGTGTGTGTGTGTGTGTGCAGGTACTTGGGGAGGCCAGAAGAGGGCACCTGATCCCCTGGTACCTGGAGCTGGAATGATAACAGTTGTACATCACTTGATGTGGATGCTGGGAGTCAAAGTAGGCATAGTTTAACTTGCTGTTACCAAGTTATTTTCTGTGAGTGGGAGACCATTTGAGTCATTTGTGTCCAAATGACTCTGTTTCCTGTCCTTTGGGTGATAGTTTAGCTGGATATAAATACTAGCCAGATGATTATCGCCCCCACCTCCCTGCCTCTGAGGGTGTGAGTCACTGTTTTCTGGTGTCTCCTGCTGTCAAAGACAAGCTTGATCGTCCATGCTATTTCTTTGGGGGCAATCTGATAGCTTTTAAGCTTAGTTTGTAATCTTATGCTTAGACTTGTAATAATTGACAAAAATGGATTTGCTCCTATTTGTCTAACTGGCTGCCTGTAATTTATTTTTAGTCTGATACCTCATGCTTTTAATTTGGGAAAATTCTCTGCAAGTATTACTTTAGACATAACCTTGTGTTTTTTTCTTCTGAGAATTCTGTTAGTTAAAGGCCAATTCCTCTCAACTTGTCTTCTGTAGGTTTAAATTTTACTTTTATAGATTTTTTGTTTTGTTTTTCTGTGATGCCTTCTTGGGGGATTCTCTAGGGCCAATTTCCAGTTCCATGGTTTGCTCTTTGACCTTATCTAGTCTAGAGAGTTCATGCTTCTCTTAGTTTTAATTTAATTAGCTACTATTTAATTAACTACTATTTTTCCCACTTACAAGTTTTGTTTTGTGGTTTTAAAAGGTAATTATCTTATTATTTTAGTATGTTTTTTTCTGTTTAAAAAGTTCATATTTAATGGAAATCATGTTTTTACTTATTTTCTTGAACATGAAATTATATGTACTTAAAGCATTTTATTCTTTTTGCAATTTAAAAACTGTTTTGAGACTGTAATATGATTACACTACTTACCCCTTCTTTTTCCGATCTCCAAACCTTTCCTTACACCTTTTGGTAATTTTCTCAAATCAGTACTCAGAGCAGCACACCTGGGACCTTGCAGTACTGGGACAGTCTCACTGGTTTAGGCCAAGGCATGGGTAGGGCTGTGTGCCTCCTGGAGTCCCCCGAGGAGAGACTGTTCTCTGGCCGACTCCAGCTCCCGTAGACCCCACCCCTGCTCTTCTGGTCAGTGGTTTCCTGTCCATCCATAGGCTAGTGACACTGGGCTACTTAAGATTCCAGTGAGTATTCCTTCAATGTTATCCCCTCCCTGATTATCTCTTCTCATCTCCTCCTCTCATTTCAGGGTTCTACTGGACTTAGAATAGTTCAGACTTAGGCTGAGGACCTTAGGGTCAGATGGCAGCAAACATATTCTCCCTTTGCCTCGCAAACTCTGTGTGTCATGGTCCCTTGAGGGACTTTTGCTTACCTCCCACAACAGAAGACTGCGAGGTCTAAATGGTTACACCATATAGCATTACATGTTTTTTTCCACCACATCCAAGGAATGGGAGGGAATGTTTCATGAGGAGCTTTGAGCTCAGTAGATACATTCTCAGAAGCGCAGTTAGGGGAAGTTTATGGTCCAGTGGTTGCACCGTGTCAGCAATGGTCCTCGTGGCATCCAGAAGTGTGATGACCTCATTCCATCTCCTCACTGTTCAATACGTGTCACTGACAGATCTATGGATGATCTACTTTGGGTCAGGTACTGTGTCTGGAGCCACACTATGACTGGGGAAGAGGGCGATGGTGTGAAAATGGTCCAGCTTCTTTAGAGATGAGCAGAGTGGTTAAGTCCATCAAGAACGGAAATGAGAGGGATATGCATTTGTGCCTAGAGTCACATCAGTCCCCAAGCCCCCGGCACAGGAGAAATTCCCAGAGATAAGTTTGCAAAGTTACGAAAAACAAAAAGGCTTTAGATTTTAACATGCTAAACCACATTCCTCAAAATAATTAGGAAAATCAGTGTTTTAAGGGTAAAAAAGATAAAATTTCAGAAAAGATTATGTCACTGGGAGATAATATGTTTTTAAACCAACATAAACAGTTAAGTCACCGGGATGCCAATTTAAACAGGTAACAGGATAGAATAAAAAAATCTTGCCTGAGGATGGTGGCGGTGGTGGTGATGGCAGCACAGGGGAGGCAGAGGCAGGTGGATCTCTGAGTTTGAGGCCAGCCTGGTCTACAGACTAAATTCTTGGACAGTCAGGGCTACACAGAAAACAAGAAAATGGGAAAACACTGATGTTTGCATTACAACTTATAACAGCAGCAGAGTTACAGTTATGAAGTAGCAATGAAATAATTTTATGGTTGGGGTCAGAACAACATGAAGAACGAAATTAAAGGGTTGCAGTGTTAGACGGTTGAGAACTACTGCTCTAAAGGGCAGAAAGGAGTCTCTGAGGAGCCAGCCTAGGCACCAGGTCAAGGCGTCCTGACGTGCCTTGGCCCAGCTCCATGGATGAAGGAATCATGGCCCTTGGTGGCTTCATTCCAGAAGGACATGGGATGAAGGCTCTCTAGGTCTCCTGTGGATCTGAGACCTGCCATGAATGCATTAGAATGTTCCTAAACACTGGCAAACTGAATTTTGGTGATCTGTGTCGTGTTCCTTACTGTATGTCCACAGGAGACTGAGGAAGGAAGGATACCGTGAGGGAAGGGACCAGACAGCTTCAGCTGCAGAGAGGCGTCAGGCATAGTTTTCCCTGTCTCGAACTTGTTCCCTGATATGAAGTGTGAAGCAGAAGCAAAATAAAGGATGAGAGAGAGAGGGAGATGGGGAGGGACAAGGGAGGGAGAGAGGGAGATGGGGAGGGACAAGGGAGGGAGAGAGGGAGATGGGGAGGGAGGAGAGAGGGAGAGATGGAGGAGGAAGGGAGGGGGAGGAGGAGGTGGAGAGGGAAAAGGGAGGGGAAGGTGGAGGAGGGAGGGGGAAGGGGTGGAGGGGGAGAGGGAGATGGAGAGAGGGAGGAGGGGAGTGAAGAGGGGGGGAAATGGAGGAGGGAGGGAGAGGGTGACAGGGAGAGGGAGATGGGGAGGGAGAAGAGATGGGGCGATGGAGGAGGGAGGGAGAGGGAGGAGGGGGAGGGGCAGGGAGAAGGAGGGGGAGGGGAGAAGAGGTTTTGTTTTTGGCAGGCAGGGTTGGAGGCTGAAACCAGGGCCTTGTGCGAGGCAAATGCATGCCACCAAGCATCTCCACACTCCCAGTGGCTTTTAAGCTATCCCTTAATTCCACCATTTGGCTGTTACTCTACACAGCCACAGATCAACCTAGAAGACATGAGCTCTACCTCCTAGGTGCAAATAAAATTCTCAAGACAAATAGATGCCCTGAGGTGCAAAAGACTGGAAAGGTGAATTTCAAATTTCACTCTAAGGGGCAGGACTCAAATCCATGGAGCCAGGAACTGGAGGGAGAGGGGAGGTCACGGGACAAGGGTTTACCTAGGATTTGGCTGGCAGGGTGTTCTGTTACCTTAAAACTCTCTTCCTCCTCTCTGTACACAGGGTTCATGTTGGTCATCATGGTGATAAACTCGATGGCAGTGAGTGGCTTGTGAGCCTGCTGCCGGATTCTGCGCTCCGTGAGCACCTCTTTGATCACATGGACGATCTGTCCTTGTGTAAAGCCGTCAGTGACTTTAGACAGGCAACTGATGTTCAGGGCATTGGTGACCTCACCTCCGTTGCGTAGAATGATTTGTTTCCACAGAACTGTCACATCCAAGATGGGGGAAAGACAGAGAACAAATGACGGTAGTGCCAGGCGCGTTAGTTAGCCAAGTTCTTCTTTCAAAACCCAGTCTCTCTCTCTCTCTCTCTCTCTCTCTCTCTCTCTCACACACACACACACACACACACACACACACACAGAGAGAGAGAGAGAGACAGAGAGACACAGAGAGAGACACAGAGACACAGAGAGAGACAGAGAGAGAGAGACAGAGAGAGACACAGAGACACAGAGAGAGACAGAGAGAGAGAGACAGAGAGAGACGCAGAGAGAGACAGAGAGAGACAGAGAGAGAGACAGAGAGAGACAGAGAGAGAGACAGAGAGAGAGGGAGAGAGAGAGAGAGAGAGAGAGAGAAGAGGGTTGAATCAGTCAGATGCCCCTCCTCTGGAGGCTCTTCCAGCACATGGATGCTTACTGGAGACCCTCTGGTCTGTGTGGTTCCAACTCAGGGCTCTTGTAAACTCACAAAGGAAAACGAAACTTGTGTGGTTTTAATGTGGCAACTCTCGAGACAGGAAATTGACCCTGGGTGTGTGTGGTTTCACTGCCTCTTGGAGTGCTGTGTTTTCCCGAGAGTTTGGATAAGTGGGGAGATGAATGACTCTCTCTTTTTAATTATAAGGTTCATTTCTTGTATTATTGTTATAACTGGAGTAAGAATATAAATTCCCATTTTCTATTAACTGGTGCAGACTCCACATAGGAACACCATACATGGGACTAAATAGAGCAAGTGTACTTTCTGCTTTCCCCTGATGGCTGTTAACGTGCTGGCTGACTACAGCTCATCAGATGGGTAGTGGGGTTGGGGGAACCTTCTGTTAGAGGCACTCCCTGCCCATGAGGAAGGGATGCCTTTTCCACCAAGATAATGGAGCCACAAACCATTTAGGACAGTATCTATACGATCACCTGAGCTCTTGGAGGTACCTGCCAGTTTTTATTTATTTATTTTTGTTACGAACTCCAATTGCCTGTGATGTCTGTCGACAGCTTCCTGTTAAAGGCTATGGTTTTGTTAGACAACTGAAGCCACTCAATCCAAAGCTAAGCCTAATGCTGTAGTCATCTTAAGGATGACCACAGTGTCTCTTTGGCACAAAGCTATATAAAATATGTGCAATAAGAGAAAAGGAAAAGTGAGTGAAATGAGGATGGGGAGCACTGAGGGGAATGGAGTGAGATGAGGAGGGAGGGGAGCACTGAGGGGAATGGAGTAAGTGAGATGAGGAGGGAGGGGAGCACTGAGGGGAATGGAGTGAGATGAGGAGGGAGGGGAGCACTGAGGGGAATGGAGTAAGTGAGATGAGGAGGGAGGGGAGCACTGAGGGGAATGGAGTAAGTGAGATGAGGAGGGAGGGGAGCACTGAGGGGAATGGAGTGAGATGAGGAGGGAGGGGAGCACTGATGGGAATGGAGTAAGTGAGATGAGGAGGGAGGGAAGCACTGAAGGGAATGGAGTAAGTGAGATGAGGAGGGAGGGGGCACTGAGGGGAATGGAGTAAGTGAGATGAGGAGGGAGGGGAGCACTGAGGGGAATGGAGTAAGTGAGATGAGGAGGGAGGGAGCACTGAGGGGAATGGAGTAAGTGAGATGAGGAGGGAGGGGAGCACTGGGAGGAATGGAGTCCTCCACGCTGCTGCAGGAGCAGGGTCCTTACCTCTCTGTTCTCCCATCCCAGACTCCTCACGGCTCTCCGTTCTGTACAGTCTCTTCATTTTTCCTCATCTCTTCATAGTCTCCTCACTTCCCTTCATCTCTGCCCAGCCTTCTCCACAGTTCCCTCCTACTCTTTCCAGTTATGTCACCTGTGACATTCACCGACCCATCTAATCCTCTGTTGTTCTGGTCTGTCTGGCTGTGAAGAACCACTGTGGGCCTTCATGACGGACAAGCCCCAGGTGGATAGAGAGAGACCTGACAGGTCCTAGTGTCTTCTTTGCTGTGTGCAGCGTGGGTTTTATGAAGCCAGGATCACACTCTTTGCAGACAGAGTGACTAACAACCTTGGCTCCTGAAGTGCCCACAGTCATCTAAGCCAGTGGTCCTCAACCTTCCTAATGCTGTGACCCTTTAATAAAATCATAACCATAGTTCCCCTAACCATAAAATCATTTCATAGCTACTTTATAACTGCAATTTTGTATTGTGATGAATCGTGATATAAATATCTGATATGTAGGATATCTGATACTCGATTCCCCAAAGGGGTTGTGAACCACAGGTTGAGAAACACTGTTCTGAGCCCTCCCACAGCTCTCCTGCTCTACTCGCCTGCAAGCAGGCCCTAGTCCTTGGCCTCGGTGCCTCGTGGAAAGCCCTATGATACTTGCCGTATCTGGAGGCATAGTCGGGTCTGGGAACCAAAATGATCTTTTGGTAAACTCTGCAGAAGGACTGAAGCTCGGCATCGAAGGGCCGGTGTGTGGTCCCCACAATCAGGATCCTGTCGTCTGGTCTCAGGAGCTTCAGGAGTTTGGGGAGGTATTTTTTTAGGCGTTTTGGTTCATTCTGGGAGGAGGAGAGGGGAAAGATTAGGTCACAGGGAGAAGGAAACTGAGAGCGGAGAACATGAAGGGGCATGTGTGGTGGTGCGCTCTTGGTGAGGCCACTTTGACGTTCTGTTCTCAGCTTCTCAAAGTATGGCCCTGGATGAGCCTTGGAAAGCTCCTCCTCCTTGGCTGGCTTCTTCTTTTGGCGATAACCTGCCTTTGACCTTCGGCATTCAGACTTGGGATCAAGGAAGAAGCAAAGGAAGTGCCTGCTGGAGGACCCCAGACCTGGACCCTCAGTGGGGCCACCCCCGAAGGCTGACTTCTGAGGCAGGAGGCCCACTTTGTCCTGCGCTGTCCAGGAAATGGACTCAAGTTTTTCTTTGCTGCTCAAGGCACCATGAGGACCCAAGGTCCTGGATCTCATGTCACCAAGGACTTTGGCACTTTTTCGGCACCTCAATGGCAGCTCCAAGCTGTATTTCAGTGCCATATTCACTCTGTTATGGTGTGTATATGCTCAGCCCAGGGAGTGGCACTATTAGGAGGAGTGGCCCTGTTGGAGTAGGTGTGTCACTGTGGGTGTGGGCTTTAAGACCCTCATCCTAGCTGCCTGGAAGCCAGTCTTCTCCTAGCAGCCTTCAGATGAAGATGTAGAACTCTCAGCTCCTCCTGCACCAGGCCTGCCTGGATGCTGCCCTGCTCCTGCCTTGATGATAATGGACTGAACCTCTGAACCTGTAAGCCAGCCCCAGTTAAATGTTGTCCTTATAAGAGTTGTCCTTGGGGCTGGGGATTTAGCTCAGTGGTAGAGCGCTTACCTAGGAAGCGCAAGGCCCTGGGTTCGGTCCCCAGCTCTGAAAAAAAGAACCAAAAAAAAAAAAAAAAAAAAAAGAGTTGCCCTGGTCATGGTATCTGTTCACAGCAGTAAAACCCTAAGCCACACACCAAGACGGGGAAGCCGGAGTGTGGATGAGTTCTGCTCAGGACCCCAGGGAGAAGCAGAGCTGACCCGGCTGCCGTGGGCAATGCCTGCCTTGGAGTTCAGTCTCACTGTATGACTAGATGAGGAGGAAGCATTGGGAAGGAAGCTTAGGCAGACATGCCCACGCCCAGGCTTGGTCACCATGGCTCCTGGTAACAATGGTATTCTGCATCTTGTCATGAACTTAGTGGTCAATTGATGTCTCCTTTGGGAAGCTGTAGAATTTAGCTTACTAGACATCGGGGGCTTCATTATTTTGTCTGGGTTTCTCGAATTTCCACACAAACTTAGGATTAGCTTTAAGTGTGCCATGTTGTGGGGGTTGTACTGCACCTGTAGCCGGATCTTGGGGAGACACCATCTTTCTGGTTAGTTTGTCACACAAGCTAGGGCCCTCTGGGAGGAGGGAACCTCAGTGGAGAAACTGCCTCTATCAGATTGGCCCGTGAGCGTCCCTGTGGGGCATCTTCTTGATTAATGCTTGGTGTGGGAGGTCCTAGACTACTGTGGGCGGAGCCATCACTGGGCAGGTGATCTGAGTTGTTAAGAAAGCAGGATTGAGAAAGTAATGAGGACCATACCAGTGAGTAGCATCCCCAAGGTCTCGGCTCCAGTTCCTGACCCTGGGTTCTGCTTAAGCTCCTGCCCTGGCTGCCCTTAATGTACCACATCTTTTCCTTCACTAAGTTGGCTTTGGTCAGGGTTTTATCGCAGTCAGGAGCCTAACGACTACATCTTAGCAACATTAAATCTCCTAACCACGCATGCCGAATGTCTTCTGGTCTGTTTAGGTCTTTGAAATCGCTCAACGGTTCTGTAGTTCTTGGAGAGGTCTTGTGCTACTTCTGTGCTGTGGTGCTTTTCAAAGGCACTTTCTATGGTGTGGAGACGGGAAGGGTAGACTAGGCCTTTAAGAAGCAGTAGAGCTAGCAAGCCCGTTAGGGATGGGTAGGATGTGAGGGGTGTGCGTGTGAGCCCCCCAAAGACTGGTGGAGGAACGATTAACCTGAGGGTTCTGCAAGGCTCGAAACAGGGACACACCTGCCTGGCTGAGCCCATTCACCCTTAGTAGCCCAGTTGCTATGGTGATGGCAGTGCCCACTTTCTCCCTTCTGAGGCGGGATATTGATACTTGCCTGTCCTGAAATGGCAGAGAGATCTGAAATTAAGTAGCCTATTTGGATGACAAATGTTGATCCTGGGTGGCATCCACGGTGACACCGTCACACCAAGGAGGTGTGCATTCTCTTGGATGGGGAATAGGAAAGCAGGGGTGTGTTCATCCGGTCCACGGCTCCCCAGTGCTCAGGCCGGTACAGTTCCATTTCAGAGCTGTTCATTCAGCACGGGCCTGCTCATCAATCACGCTGGGAAACAGCTCCTGATTAGCTGGCCACCTCCACATCCGCCACCCCCCACGGCTGGCCTGTCAGTCTCTCACGACTGTATTACCGTGTGCAATTTCAAATTAGTGGCTAGCATCCACACGGCAATTTCAATTTGCTTTTCTGCAGTTAGCTCCACAAAATGAGCATCGCAGCCAGCGCCAACAAAGCAAGCAATTCCCCGGTGGAGACCTATTGTGGCAGCAGGGAAGGCCTGGGCTAGATGAAGTAACAAAGGGTAATGGTGCAGTAAATGCAGGAGCAGGCGCCCTTGTCTCAGTCATTACCTTCGTCTCTGACGTGACTGACCGGCTGCTTATAGCAACACCATGAGGCAGGCACCTGCGAGGGTCTGCCAGGGTAGAGCTGGGGGTGTGGATCCCTGCACCCCCAACACTGGACTTTTCTGAAAATTCTGAGGTGGCTGGGCTGACATGGAGAAACAGGAATGAGCAGCAGGAGGAAGAAGAGGAGGAAGAAGAGGAGGAAGAGGAAGAGGAAGAGGAGGAGGAAGAGGAAGAAGAAGAGGAGGAGGAAGAGGAGGAAGAGGAGGAAGAGGAGGAAGAGGAAGAAGAGGAGGAGGAAGAGGAGGAAGAGGAAGAAGAAGAGGAGGAGGAAGAGGAGGAAGAGGAAGAAGAGGAGGAGGAAGAGGAGGAAGAGGAAGAAGAGGAGGAAGAGGAAGAAGAGGAGGAGGAAGAGGAGGAAGAGGAAGAAGAGGAGGAAGAGGAAGAAGAGGAGGAAGAGGAAGAAGAGGAAGAAGAGGAGGAAGAGGAAGAAGAGGAAGAGGAGGAGGAGGAAGAGGAAGAAGAGGAGGAAGAGGAAGAAGAGGAGGAAGAGGAAGAAGAGGAGGAAGAGGAAGAAGAGGAAGAGGAGGGGAAGGAGGAGGAAGAGGAGGGGGAGAAGGAGAAAGAGGAGGGGAAGGAGGAGGAAGAGGAGGGGGAGAAGGAGGAAGAGGAGGGGAAAGAGGAGGGGGAGGGGGAGGGGGAGGAAGAGGAGGGGGAGGAGGAGGAAGAGGAGGGGAAGGAAGAGGAAGAGGAGGGGGGGGAGGAGGAAGAGGAGGGGAAGAATTCCAGAGCTTTTCATCTGCAGACCTGCATCTGAAGGAAAAGTCCCCTCTGCATTAAGGCTCTTCCAGCCTGTGTGATTTGTGGTCTTTCCTCTGACAGGAAAGGTTCTTCTAACCACGATGTGAACAGAGCAAACATTTAATTTGTCCACAGTAAGGCTGTGCCTCCAGAACCTTCCATGCTCTACAGAACAGAGCCAGCTGTGGGTGGCGGTTGTGGGGTCTGGAGAGGTGGCTCATCTGTACCACTGACTTCTCCATCTCTACCAGCTTCCTGCCTGGCTGCTTCCCCGTGTGAGGCATCTCACTTGCTGCGGCTGCCCACTCGCCTTTGGATCTCTCTTTTATCGTGTTCCTCAGATTTTTTAAAGATTTTTTTTTTTTTTTGGACTTAGGTTGCTGTAGAGCTAAGGGCTCTTGGAAGAGGAAGCCAGACAAATTTCCTGAACTCAGAGGTTCTTCTGGCTGATGACTAAATAAGTAGAGACTGAGAGGGGTCGAGTTTGATGACAAACGCACAGCCAGCTAAGGTGAGTGGCACAGCCGGCCTGCAGCCCAGGCCTCCTGAGTTTCACATCACCCAGGCTGGAGTCCTGTGGGACAGTGAATCGCCTTGTCTGTTAGCAATCCACATTCTGACGACATCATGTGTGAGAACCCTGGCTAAGCCCAGCCCTGGGCTGCTCTTTGGAAGGCAGACTGGGACTTCCCCCCCCAATGTCTCAACATGGTCAGTAGAGGGCGCTAACACTGGCTTCCCAGATGAACTATATGTAACAAACGAGTCTTCCTAAGAGGGTTTGAAATGACAGGGCAATCAGGGCTCATTTGGAGAAGCAAAGATTGAGTTTCAGGCTTTACCCAAATCACCTCTACCTGCTGAAAATGTATAATACATAAGTGATTAAAATCCTTACCGATTTAATCAGAAATCTGCAGCTAACCACTATTTGCTTTGGTACAAATTGGTGTGGAATAACAAGCCTGTGTATCTGTGATTTTTTTTTTTAAACTTGTGGGAAATTTTCTGGTGATTTGTGGGGGGAAGTGTGGGGGAGGGGCCATTGAAAGGAGAGAAACGGAGGAAGGAAGCAATTGAGACGGAGCTCCCCAGAGGCTCTGGACGCAGGGCACTTAGCTGTGTTGTTGATGGCCTTTGTTCGAGAATTTCGGGCCCTTTGCTATTTATTATTCTGAACAATAGGAAGTGGTAATAATAACTCTGTGTGCGCCTCTGGCTGTAACTGAGCAAAGTTCTCTGAATTGTTTCTTTCTTCTGAATCATGTTTGGCTTCCCTCCTTCCCTTTCTCTGGCATTTTTTTCCCCTTCCAAATTATGCCTCATAAAATTCAAGGCGCTGGCTTCTTTCAAACCCTGACAAGCACTTACGGAGAGAGTCTTCTGTGGAGGGACTTAAAGCCCCCGCGTCTCCTTGGAAAACTAAGACTTTCTTCAAAAGTGGAGATGTCCCCTTGTGAGGGGAGCCGTCGGGAATGAAAACTAAGCAGCCAGGAGGACTCACCCGTTTCTCGGCCTGCGGGACTTTCTTGTAGAAGGTTTTCTCTGTGTCCTGGATCCACACCACGGACGGCTGAAGCTGGCGAGCTACCTGCAGAGGACAAGAGCCAGCCTCGAGGTGAACGCTTCTTCCTGAGGGACACTTGTCCTCTTCCCTTGAAGCGTGACTGGCACACCTTGAGGAAGGCAGGCCCTCGATGTCACCTGCCTCATCGAGGCTATCACCCATGCACTTTGCCACTGTAGGCCCGTCCTAATGGACACATTCCTGTATCAGAGCCCAGAGCCCCTGCCTGGCTTGGTTTGTCATAGGCCCCTGGTTCTCGGCTGAAAGCGAATGGGACCCACGCCACGTGCTTTAATCACGGGCCACTCACATTCCCAGGTGCTTGCTATGAGAAGACAGTTTCATCACAGGCTCCCGTGATGCTATTTGTATGTCTCTGTTCACTGGTGCCTTTGTGACTGAGACCCCCCTGCAGGATGGTGGCTCCGGGCCTTTCTAGAGCGAGCAGGGATTCATGGCAGAGTTGGGACTGGACTTAACCAAGGCATGTGAATAATTGCCACACGCCTAACAATCTCTTCAAAGCACCCACCCAGTAGTGGAGTTCAAGTATTTTGCAGCAGTTTGCACTTTGTGAGAAACCGTGGCGGGTAAAGGCGACATCGGCTGCAGTGTGTGGCCAGTGTTAGGAGCTCATATTTATATGCTTCTTGTTAGGGCAACGTTATTTACTCGCCGACTGATAGAAATTAGGGGAGGATGGCCAAGTGTGTTTCCCTTGCTTTATGTGCCAAGTGAGAAAATAGATTACATATCTCAGAGACAAAGAAGACATTGATTGAGCTCTGTCCAACACCTGGGTCACATGCATCTGTGTCCCCCAACACATTAGGACACTCAGCAAACCATAGGAGCTGGCACAGTTGGGGAGGCATTTGGCCTTTAGACGCTGGGCCATAGAGCTTGAGAATCCAAGTCTTATTCTTAACCCCCAGTCCTCAGACACTGTGTAGCCGAGGGCGGGCCAGCAGTGAGCAGCAGGGCTACTTCGTACCAGGCACACGGCACAGGCACTGCACACGCCGGAGCCAGCATGCATGTGATGTCCTCAATTTAATCCCACAGAGTAGGTCCCATTAAAAACACCCTATTTATAGACCGGGACACTGAAGGGCAGAGGTGACCTGAGCTGCACAGCTCCAAAATGGCAGAGGCAGGACAGAGGCAGGCATGGTGTGGGAAGCAGGGGTGATGCAGATGCATATGGTGGTTCCTTGTCTGTTCTATACCAGAAGTGGACAGTTCCCAAGTCCCTATCTCAGGGGAGAGGACCGAGGGCTCTGGAGATGATCGCGTGGAGGATGAAGACACAAACACTCTCTGCTGCTACAAGCCTAGCTCTCTTTCTTCATGGACGTTGGTTCTTCTAATGAGCCCTATCCCAAACCGCTGTGACCTCATGAATTTGGGGTAACCTCCATCATGGGGACTTTGTTTTGGCTTGCCTTCCTGTGGTTTATTTTTGGCACCAGAACCCAACAGACATTTTTTCCTTTCCTAGATTTTGATTGCCAGAGAAAAAGAGAACAAAAGTTCAGTCAAGGGGCTGGGGAGATGGCTCGTTAAGAAAGGCTTGCTGTGCAAGCATGAGGACCCTGCGCTTGGATCCCCAGCCCCTAGGAGGGAGGTTACATAGTGCTTTGTGTATCTCAGTGCTGGGAGCTGGAGACAGAAGGATCCCTGGGGTCTGTTGCCTAAGCTGTCCAGCCAAAGCAGGCGGATCAGTTTCAGTGAGAGACCCTGTCTTAAAAAACAAGGTGGTGCAGACCACAGGAAGCTCAAGAAGAAGGATGACCAAAATGTGGATGCTCCCAATCCTTCTTTTTTTTTTTTGTTCTTTTTTTCGGAGCTGGGGACCGAACCCAGGGCCTTGTGCTTCCTAGGTAAGCGCTCTACCACTGAGCTAAATCCCCAGCCCCCCAATCCTTCTTAAAAGGGGAAAAATATCCAGAGGAGGGGATATGGAGCAAAGTTTAGGGCAGCAACTCAAGGAATGGCCATTCAGAGCCTGACCCGCATGTGGCCCATATATATATAGTCACCAAAACTGGATAAGATTGATGAAGCTAGAAAATGCATGCTGAAAGGGACCAGATATAGATCTCTCCTGAGAGACACATCCAGAGCACGTCCAATACAGAGGTCAATGCTAGCAGCAAATCACCAAACAGAATAGGACCCCTTTAGGGGGAATTAGAGGAATTATTGAAAGAGTTGAAGGAGCTTGCAACCCCATAAAAACAACAATGCCAACCAACCAGAGCTTCCAGGGGCTAAACCACTACCCGAAGACTATGCATGGACTGACCCAGGGCTCCAACTGCATATGTAGCAGAGAACAGCCTTGTTGGAGCACCAGTGGAAGGGAAAGCCCTTGGTCCTGCCAAGATTGGACCCCCAGTGCAGGGGAATATGGGAGAGGGCAATAAGGGGGATGTATGGGGGAGTGGAGGGGAGGGAATGGGGGCTTATGGACAGGAAACTGGGAAGGGGAATAAGGTTTGAAATATAAGTAAAGAAATATATCTAATAAAACAAAACAAAACAAAATGGTGGTGGTGAATGATTGAGGACGACAAACAATACTGACCTCTGACTCCACACACATGGACTGCTAAGTACATTCACACATACACACACGCACACGCACACGCACACGCACACGCACACGCACACACACACACACACACACACACACACACACACACACACCTTTCAGTCTGTGCTCGTAACAGATTAAAACAGTCTGGCCTGGCCCTTCTCATGCCTCTCCCTTCTCTCCAAATCCCAAGCCCACCACTGCCATCCCCTCAAACTCTGGTGTAGCTTTGCATGGCTGCTAGTGAAGGTGGGGGCTGAAAAAACCTCAAACCAATGATCTGAGGAGTGACCGGCACAAACCAGCCCCTTGCCCCGCAGCTGTCATCCTGGGGTGGATATATGCCTCTGGATAAAAGGGACACCCTCTCTGCTTCTCTCTCCCTCATCTATAGTCCTTTATAATAAAATTAGTGCCCAGATATGTCAAAGCATCTTATTAAATGACTCCAGCTTTAATATTCTAAGAGTCTCTAGGGAAGGCTGCACATGCATTGCAGAGAGAGGGGCTGAGGCCAGCGATCCTCCTTCAGACCCGCACTGTGAAATCCATCGTGTTTGGGTGCCAACTCTTTGCCAGGTGGTAGGGACTTAGAGAGAGGCACAGAAACAGGGCAGGATGTAGGCCTTGGCTGGGAAGCCATGAGAAAAGATGGTTAGAGGGAGACAGTATCGGGGAGCGCTGGCTGCCAACTTGTGCTTAGAATTTTACTCCACCATGCTTGTGTGGGCTGATCGGTAGATGGTACAGGAGCGAGCATAAGAGGAGCTGGAGTAAGATGCAGCCTCCTCTCCACACGTCACACTAGCTTTCCTTGGGATGACACAGGAGACTCTAGACCAGTTCTCAACCTGTGGGTCATGACCCTTTGACCCTTTCACAGAGATCTAAGACTATGGGAAAACACAGACCTCTACATTATGATTCATGACAGTAGCAAAACTAAATTACAGTTATGAAGTAGCAACAAAAGTAACGTTATGGTTGCAGGGGAAGAGGAGGGCATCACAGCAGGAACTGTATTAAAGGGCGACAGCATTAGGAAGGTTGAGAGCCACTGCTCTAGACCATGATGTCCCGGCTGAGAAATGGCACTTAAGTGGCTGGGTACCATCTGGCATCAGAGTTTTTAAATTTTAAAAGTTATGATTATAGATGGTTATTTGAGGCCATTTCATACATATATATGAGACATATGTACAGTTTGAGCAGATTACCCCAATGCTTCTGCCCCTCCCATCATTCCTGCCCTTTCCCCGTGACCCTCCCCCTCCCCATGATCCCCTCTCCCTTCACTTCCTGTCTATTATCACTGGGCCTGTCCTTTCTTCTGTCAGCCTAGCAGAAAGGTCATGAAAACCATAGTCACCTTGCTCCTGGGCGCATGAATCTCTAATTCTGTCCTTTCTGTGGGGAAGCTGAGTGGCGGTGGCCACAGGACTTCCAGTGCCTGCACAGCACTGGGCAGTGAGGCGAGGCCTTGCAGTTGTAGGCTTTGGTCTCCCACCAGGAGGCCCCTTGGTGATGGCCTGGCTCAGCGAATTCCAGGCTGGACCAGGACTTGTCACACAACAACAGTTCCACCCACCCACCCACCATATCTGCCTTCAAACTGACCAACCTTCAGGTAGGGGAGGAAATCCCAGAGGCTTTAAAAGCCTTGAGAAGAGACTGGGTTTTATTTTTTGCCTTCTTAGCCCAGCCCCTCTGCTTTGCAGAGGGTATTTTTCTCTGTGTTCCTGCTGTACGAATGTGGTTCCTTACCACCAACAAACGCTGGCTTTAGCTACTGACTCTGTCTGTGGTGCTTGAGATTTCTATGCTGCTGCCTGTTGCTCTTCAGATTTTTCCTGCCTTTTATTTCCTTAACTGGCAGAGAGAAACGAACCCAGTCAGGACTCCTAGATGGTCAAATTTGGGGTGTGTGTGTGTGTGTGTGTGTGTGTGTGTGTGTGTGTATGTTGGATTTCTTCTGAAGACTGTACAACTGGACATCTTGGTAGAGGTGTTGGGCAGATATACTTGCTAAGGAGATCCCACCAGTTAGTTGAGTCCTAGAGCAGAACCCTTGACTCTGTCCATCTCACATCTGTCTTCAGGCATTTTCTGTCTTTACAAACCCCTCCACACCAGACACAGAGAGGGGAAGGTTCCCTGACCCTGTGAGCACTGCTCTGTCTTGCAGGCTGCCCCTCCCACCCACCCACCCCCGATAGAAAATGTTCTTAATAACATGAGGGGCTGTCATTCATGGCTCTTATTTCGAGCATGTCTTGAACAAGGCTTCTGACCTTTCCTAGATCTACCAGTACTTAGATGGGCATTCGGGGGACATATGATGGCTATTCTCTCAGATAACTTCTGGGGGGGACAGGGCCTGAGAGAAATCACACGGGGGTTGCGTGGTTTTAAAGTTGCAGCCTCCTGGAGACCCTTCCTGTCATCATCTTCCCACCCCTGGTGAAAAGGTAGGGACCACCACATGGGAACTAAAGCATGCATACTCTGGGCCATTCATCTGTCACTGGTTAAAAGTGTGGCACACATCTTCTTTGTCCAGGTCCTTAAGCTCTGCTTTGTGACAAAATAGCAGCTTAGGCCAGATTGTGTGTCAACTTTGCTGTCAGCATTGCTGTAGATAATACTCTGGCTCGGGGTTCACGATAAATGATGGTCAACTAAGCCACCCTGCAGAACTTGAGAGCTGCTGTGGTGATTGAATAAGAATGGCCCCTATAGGCTCATGTATTCCAACGCTTAGTCATTAGGGAGTAGTACTATTTGAGAAGGATTAGAAGGATTAGGAGGTGTGGCCTTGTGGGAGAGTGTGTGTCACTGGGAGTGAGCTTTGAGATTTCAAAAGGCCATGCCAGGCCCAGTCTCTTTCTACAAAGTTCTTCTCAACTTTCTCTTATGGTACATGTTGGTATTCAATCTCATGCTTGTACTTAGTCTGAGATGGAGTTTAGTACCCACTTTGGGCTGTATTCCCAGGCAACCTGACTCTGGGAAGAAGCAGGCCCTGCACGCCTTGGCTGTTACTAGTCTCTCAGTGTTCATGGTCACGGTGTGGATCCCATCAGTTTAAAAATGCGTGTTCGGGCTGGAGAGATGGCTCAGCCGTTAAAGGCTAGGCTCACAACCAAAAATATAAAAATGCGTGTTCTTTATAAGAGCCTGCAGATATCAGGCAGGGGCTGAAAGGGCACAAAATACTAGACTGTGTTTTCATATCCTATCTGTGCCCTTCACTGTTTAACTGGTGTCAGACCTGCATATGTTCATCGTTTAAAAAGTATTTTGCCGAAGATGATCCAGGGGAGAATGTGGCCAGTTTCCTGCTGGAATGAGCATGTTCCTTCCAACGCAAACTTGAATTATTCCACCAGATAATCATTGAAGATCAGTAAGCCGTTATAGGGCCATGACATTTGTGCAAGGAGACTCTGGCCTCAAAAGTTCCTTGATGAAGTCTGCTAACTCACCAAGTGCAAGGCCAGGCTGTTTCTACCCTAAAAGAAAAGCTTTTAAAGCCACCATGATGTTTACCAGGCTGTAGCCGGTTTCCTAGTCAACAAACGGATCAATCAAGTGACTCAGCTCCTCATAGCTCCTTTGACTGGAGTGGAGGAGGTCTGAATGACTGGGATGTCAGGGTCTCATTAATGTTATTCCCACATCTTAAGAACTCAACATTCTGTTACTGGAGGCTCTACCTGTCCCCCAGCCTTCTAGAATCTTTGCCTGTCTAACTGTCTGTCTCTCCCTTGGAGGCTTTGTTTACCAACAGCAAGTGCTTGGGTCTGCTAGTCCATCCTCCTTTTGTGTGTGTGAGAATTATCCAAAAAGAGAAAGAGATTTGATAATTTGCTAATGAAAAATGGTATCTTTTGCTCTTTTAATTTTCACTGAGTTATGGAGAAGCCTCATTTAAATTATGCAGATAGTTTGAGGTCATGGCCAATTAAATGTAATTGAACCTCTAAAGGAGTGTGGGATAGTTCCCTCTATGGCCAGCAGAGGGCTCTGCAGTCCTATCAAATATCCAATGTCTCTGTCAATTAAGCCTGATCTTCATCAAAACAAGGAGGGCTCTGTTACTGAGTTCTGAGTCCTCCGAGCACACTGCACAATGGTCACCGCATGCATCAGACCTCAGAACATACTGGCTTAGCTGTTAGAACATGCTTATATCATGTAAGTCACAGACATGAGCCCTGGATTTTTAGGGTTCTTCACTGGATATGGAGAACTTTAGGAAAATAACAGTAAATCCCAACAACTGCTTTCTAAGCTGTTGCCTCAGTTTACCAGGCTGGAACCACACACACTCATCCCTTCATGCACTCACTCTTACTTCCATGCTTTTAGCAGGAGGGAGGGGACCTTCTGTGGTGGGGACCCCCTCCCTGCCTGCAGGTATTCTTGGTCTGTATGTGAGGTGCTGCCATGTTGAAGAGGAATAGAAGGGTTCAGGCTACTGGGGGTTCGCATTCTAAATTTACCCTACTAAGTTGAACAGTACGTGAGTGAAGATGCTTTCTTCTATAGCCTTCCATTTAACATCCTATTGCTAATTCCTTTCTTCTTGTGTTACATTTTATAATTCAACAAAGTGATTTCAAGTTCTAGCAAGAGGCTGCCTTTGTTTTGAAGCTGATGACTAACAAAAGAGCAGAAATGTCCTAAAACTTGGAGCCTGGCTGGTGGAATTGAGGTAAACTGAGGCAGGGGAGAGGAGAAGGACGACTAGGGATGCAGGGACTCAGGACAGGGGCTGGTCATTCTGGTGCGCAGTGTATTGTAGGTGGACCAGTGCTACCAGGACCTGGACAGAATGGTGCTGTCACAGTCATAAGGGGAAGGAGTTTGGATGGAGGGGCATTGTGTTCTGAAAGCCCTGCTCCTCCCAATGTGTGCCCCTCTACATAAGGGCTGAAGGGCTCTCTCCAGGCTGCACCAATGCTGGGGCAACTTGGGAAGAGCAGGATATATATGGGTCGAATACTCAGGCACAAGTAACTCCCCAGACAGGTTTAACTAATCAATACTTCATCTTCCCTCCTAAGTGTGTCAGGGTGGAGAAGCATCCTTCCATCCAAGCCTGGCCACAGGTTAGCCCCCCTCCCCGACACCCTCATATACAACACAGCAGTCTCTGATTCAGTACTCAGGGACTTAATGTCCAGTGTATTCCCTCACACCCTGCTGGCAATGCAGGTGCCCACAGTCTCTTTGGAACCCCATGTGTCTTTGGAGGGCAGTTAAGACTAGTGCCTCCATGGAGAAATGGCTCCCCTTGTTTCTGTCCTCTTTAACTCCTTATCACCAGAGGCAGAGACACAACTACACCTACCGTGTAGTTCTGTGGCCAAGGGTTCTCATCATTCTGTTTTCCTTTCCCTTTTCCCAAGCTGCTATGGCCTCAGTTTGGGGTGGACTTTGCGTCTGATTCTGTCTGAGTTCCTTCTCTGATGTTCTCCTCTTTGACTCTGTCCCCCCAGCACTAAGTGCTGAAGGCAAGACAGAGATCTCTCTGGCTACCCAGATGGCCACCACTAAAAGGTATACATGAGGAAGCATAGTCTTGTGGTGTTGATGGCATGGCATTGTGGGTTCTGGACCATGGCACATGTGCGCTGTGGGATGCTGGTGGCTGAGGAGATATGCGAGTGAGGACGAGTCCAGTGAACTCTCCACACATCCTGCTTAAACCTGCCATTGACTTAAAACTCCTAGAAGCCAACTACACTCACAGGAAAATGTTTGGGGATCCACCTCTCCTCCACGTCTCAATCTGAAACTACCTTCAACACTGTGGAAGGTGACCGTGGCTTCACACAGAGACTTTCTCAGGATCTATGCTCGGTGTCCAGATGCCTTGATTTTCATACCCGATGCTGCACTGAGACATCTGTACATGATGCAATGTTTCCGGTCCCCCTCTCCCTCTTCCTGATTCTCCTTCCTCCTCACCACCACACTGGGCATGCAGGTGCGGGTGTGCGTGTCCATGTGTGCGGGCATGCAGGTATGTGTATGTGCATGTGGTGCTGGAGATCAACCTTAGACATCATTCCCTGAGTCTGTCCTCTTTGTTTTTTGAGACATGGCTTTTCACCGGGATCTGGGGCTTGCTGAAAAGGCTAGGCTGGGCAGACCAGCAAGCATCAGGGATCCTTTTGACTACACCTTCCCGGCGCTGGAATGAGCACAGCTGGCTTTCTGTGTGGGTGCATGAGACAGATGTGAAGCTCTCACAATGCTTAGCAAGAACTTTACTGACAGAGTCATCTTTTCCTGTTGCCCCCTTCCTTTCCTCATTTAGTCAGCTCATGAGGTCAGGTGTGGCCTGCGTCACATATGTGTCACATTCTTCAGAGATCTAGGTTAGTCACACCACCACACACAACAGCAGTGTCTTGAAGTTATCCATCACAGTCCTCATGCCCAGGAGCTATGGAGCAGAGCTGTCTGGCTCCCCTTGGGACTGTGGCACAAGCCTTGGAGAGCAGCACATCTGGGCAGGGTCCTTTCCTGGAGAAGGAACTGGGTGTAAGAGCTTTGTGCATTCTTTGCTCGCTGGCTGCAGGCTAGTGTGTCTGCATGACCTAGATGTGACCTCCTGGCAGAACAGCCATCATAGCCCTCTTCCTCTCACTCTTGTGCTGGCCCTTGACTGTGTGGGAGGAGGAAGAAAAGAGCCACAGGCCATCAGGGAAAAGCCAACATCTTCCTCAAGTCTAGGTGCAAGCTGGTGGGTTCTGTTGTTCACCTCCAGCAAATTCCACCAAAGTCAGCCTTGCTGCTCTCAAGCCATGGCCTGGGTCCTATGGTCTATAGTGAGCCACATCCTCAGGCTTCTTGCCCTTGACTCAAAAAAGCAGGCTCCTAATCCTGCCTTCCTCTGGTTAATTAAGTGCAGATAGCTGTTCTGTCAGTCATGGGGGGGGGGGAGTAGCCTCTTGGAGCAGTCTTTAATTGAATGACTCCCACTCCTGAGACTTCTGGGTCTTTCATTAATAAGTTACATACACAACAAAGGTGAAACCTAATGAGGTGTATGTCAGGCGCCCAACACCAAGAGGCCTAGGCGAATGATGTGCTGTTTTACATTTTAATGGCCGGACATCTAGCATCTCCTGTCCACATGATGTCGGGTTGTGATAATTCTGATAAGTGCAGTGATCACTTATCTATGATCAAGACGAGGGCTCTCACTTTCCTACAAGTTGAACACAATGATCAGGTCACTGGCTGTGCCCAGAGTCACACCAGGAGTTGTGTGGGGAGTGAAGAGACCCAGGCACAAGCTGTGTGTTCATAACTCAGGCTATGAAACATGGAGGCTGCAGCCGGACTTTGGGCGTCTCAGAGCAGCACTATGACCCAGTTCTTCCTTCACTTTGTGCCTCTGTCCGTAGGCTGTTATGAGACGTGAATAAGTTAGTTTTATTTCTGTTGCTGTGATAAGATATCCGGACTAAAAGCAACAGTGAAGTGGGGTTCGTTGTCCTGTTTTTTGAGACAGGTTTCTTTTCCATGTAGCCCTGGCTGTCCTGGAACTCATTCTGTAGACCAGGCTGGCTTCAGATTCACACCTGCCTGCCTCTGCCTCCCAAGTGCTGGATTAAAGGTGTGCGCCACCACTCCAAGGTGGGGTGTTGGGAGTTTAACCCAGTGGAACAGTGCTTACACAGCAAGCAAAAGGCTCTGGGTTTGGACCTCAGCTCCAGGAGGGTATGGGGTGGAGGGAATGGGAAGAAACATAGTGTAGGAAGAATTTATTTGGCTTAGACTTCTGGATTGCAGTCTATCATTGCGGAGAAGACAAGGCAGCTAGTCATATCACATTCACAGTCTGGAGCAGAGTGGAATGGTGTGTGCTGTTCTCTTGCTTTCTCGTGTTCAGCTTGATTTCTTTATTCTTGCACAGCTCAAGATGCCCTCCCTGTCTAGTAAATGGTGCTGCCCACGGAGGACTATGACTTTCTACATCGATTAACCATCAAGACCTAAGTAGTTCATCTCGGAGATTCTCTTCCCATGTGATTCTAGGTGTTGTCAAGTTGATAGTTTGAACTAAACAGCATGAATATGCTGTGCACAGAATGTCTGGGGTAGTTAGATGCTTGTAAATGCTGGTGCTTACAATTCATGTGTGAGGAAGACTTGCATCTAGGATATACACAAATTCTAACAAACCCTGAAGCCAATGGAAGCTATGGCAGGTAAGCAGCAAAGGGGCCGGTAAGATAGTGAGATGTGTTTGCTGTAAAAGCACGAAGACTTGAACTGGTCAGTATCCACTTAAAACAGCTAGGCATTGGTATTTACTTCTAATTCCAAGGCTGGACTAGTGGAGACAGGAAGATCTCTGGTGCTTGCTGGCTAGGTGGTCCAGCCAACTTAGTGAGTCCAGACCAGTGAGAGGCCCTGTCTCCTAAAATGAGGTGGGTGGTATCTGAAGGATGACAGCTAAGGTTGACTTCTGGCTTTCACATGTGCTCACACATGCGGCTGCCTGCTAACCCCTGCTACAAATGCAAATAAAACCACACACCTGCTCACACATCCATCCACACAAAGTAGGCAAGGTCCTCAAGAGACAGTTTGCAAAAGTTGTCGTACAAGCGGAACACATTAGCAGAAGTGCTGTGCTGTAAGGTTCCTTTGCTACAATCATGAAAGAAGGGAAGAATGACACTCTCTAAGGCCCCGTGTTAAGGGGTGGTTAAGGGAACACAGCCCTCTGCTACCTTTTCTCATCTAAGATGTACTGGGTCAGCATTCCCAGGAGGGGCCACTTCTACTCTCGTGGCATTGACAGTGCCCTCCCCATGCTTTATGGCTCCGAGAAGGTAGAGTCAGTCTAGTGCCCAGCCTGGACGGTGTGTGTAGCCACACTGGATTCTATAGTCAACGCTGACACTGTAACAGCTAAGGTGGGTTGATCAACAGGGGGATAACCTCGAGGTCCTCAACCAGATGAGATTACGTCTTATAAAATCTTCATATCACGTATAGAAGATTCATATCTGAGTTCTTTAAGATTCCTTCATTCTGGTGATGGGACCCTGAGGGGCAGTTAGGAACTTAACTATAGCCACACAGCTGGCAGTGTATTTGGTCCTCTGAGAGGCTGTCTGTGACCCTGTGTCATCCTTGTCTGTGACCCTCCTATGTTGGGCTTAGCTCCCTGAAGGTTACCCCTTCAGCCCTGCCGAAAGAGCTTGCGCTCAGAGAGTAATGGAGCACTGTAATTTGTACCACATGAGGAACAGTGCAAAGGGGATGAGGACAGTGAGATGAGCTGGGGAAGTAAAACGTGGGTTTGATTTTCCAGGAGACATACAGGCCTCTCAGTGAGGAACCCTGTGGCCTCAGGAGTCAGGGCTGGGCACCACAGTAGGGTGTTTATGCTCCAAAGAAGCTGTTTCTAATTGTGCGATACTCAGCCAGATGTGGAAATGAGCTAATTTACAGGAGGGCGAAAGGGGAGCTCAACACAGATGTGTCTGCTGCCCTAGAAAAATACGGTGCTTACCTTGAAGACCAAGTGTATCATCATCTGCAGGCCGGTTTTGCCCGGGTACTTCCCGGCGATGTTTGAGCTAGACAGGTTGAAGAGGTTAGCCCCTGTTTCTGTGCAGATGGCATGGACCAGCATTTTCTTCCCTACCCCTGGGGGTCCGGCCAATAGCAGCGACTTCACCAAGGGAGCTCTCTCATGTACTTCTGCGGACCCTGGAAAGGCAGGGAAGGGCCAGTGCTGTTGAATGTGCCCAGAAAACCAGAGGCCCTTATTCTAGCTAGAGTGCTACATCAAGTAAAGGGATCTGTGGCCATGAGGAATGCATGCAAGTCACGTCAAGCCCAAGGCTCGCCTTCTGCCCCAATGGGCTCTGAGGCCTCTGGAGTCCTCCAGGACAGCTGTTCTCTCCTGGTCCTGCATTGTTTTTTTCAAGCCCATAATTTTAAAGGTCATTCCTATAATAGCCTGCCTAAGTTTTTTTGGGTGTGTGTGTGTTGGTGGTAGAATGCAGAGAGACAGACAATGAGGTTGGTGGAGACGTGTTCATTTCCCTCAGAACCTTCTTTTCTACTATGTATTGAAGCATAGGAAACAGAGGGAAAGGCCAAGGAGCCAGGGCCAAAGCCTAGAGATTTTCCTCCTGAGCTGGCCCCAGGACCAAAGGCCACCTGGCACTAGGCAATAGAGCAGCTTGGATTCTCATTGTCCCTGCTTTCTGTTCTAATCTGCACAGTCTGTACCTCGGGCCAGGTGGGGCGAGGGTGGGGGTGACAGAACAGAGTAGGCACTCAGTACAAGATGCACAGAACCCAGTGCTGTTCAGTGCAGAGACGGGGGCAGCTGTCCTCAGCGGGCTCTGGTTTTGGACACTCTGGGTCTTGTCTATGTCTGTTAATATGTGAATATAATAATATTAATTATAAAACACAAGACAGGTTCTTACCTCATAGCCCAGGCTGGCCTGATCCTTTCCCTCTGCCTTTCTAATGCTAGGATCACAGCCATGTGCCACCATGGCTGGTTCAATATAATTTGCCCTTTCCTTTCCTTCCAAGAATATTTGAAAAGACAGGGAATTGTTTGAAAGCCAGAAACATATCTTTAGAGTGGCTCACCATTCTACATATTCCTTCTGGTGACATAAACGAGGTTTATATGGTTAGAAGGGGCTCCAGGAACATGACGTGGTGGAGGGACAATTTTCTGGTGGGGGAGAGAGGCTCTTTATTCCTCTTTCCTTCATACTTGGTGTGGAAGGAGGCTTTGGGTGTGGCTCCGGCAAGCCCTGGCACTCCTGTGGCTGAGTAGGATGGGTTTTAAATATGGAAAAATCTTGAGACGAGCTGCTAAGGGTTGAGAAGAGCCCCTAAGGGTTTATGGTCAGAAGGAAGCTGACCCCGAGGAGGTGAGCCTGCAGTGGGAAGCCAGGCTGGGGCTGGACTCACAACTCGAGGCAAAGGGCGCTTGGAACCTCTAGACCCTCAGATGTCAGAGAAGCTAAAATTCCAGCTAGGGTCTCAGGTCATAGATGACCCTGGAAGAAGGGGACATCTATGTGGGACTTTGAAGTAGGAGATCCCAGGGGCAGTGTGTGAGGAGGGTCCCAGTGATGGAGGCACAGTGTCTGATCAGGTTGGTCTTAAGGGAGCAGCATACATTTTGATTGGTGAGGTGTCAGGCATGTGAGGAGACTGATAGCAGTAGTTGGCTGTCTTGAAAGGTGGATGGGAATTATAGGCTTGCCAAGGGTGTTGGCCAGGGCCAGGGCTGGGAGAGGTCTGGGAAGAGGTGTCAGGAGCTTAGGGCAGATGGGACCTCAGGGAGGATGTGCCAGATGCGAATGCAGGGTACCACTTTTCTAGGGAGATCACCGAGGCCACTCTGAGGGGAAGAGGGTGGTCCAGGGAAAGTCCTTGTGCTTGGGACCTAGCTAACCCAGGGATCCTCATTCTCATGGCATGGTCTAGGGGTTCGGGACACTACTAGCTTTGGGCATAGCATCTGTCTAAGATCTGGAGGGCTGTAGAGAAACAAGAGGCCTGATGTTCTGGGTCCTGACCCTACTTCTGTCTCTCCCTAACTTTACTGTCATCCAGAGATGTAGGGTTGTAGAGGGTACATGACCATAGGAAGAGACCTTCGGACAGTGATCCACATGTACTCAGGGACGCACTCTCCCTGTCTCCCCTGCCTCTTCCAGGACCTGATGGGAAAGTCCTGGACTTTCTCTTATACCCTGGGCATCAAGGAAGCCTCAGCCCTGGTCCTAGCAACCTAGGATGGGGCTCTGTTTCCCAACCAGGTGTGGAAACGAACCTGTGTGGGCTTCTGCCAGAGGCTGCCACTGAAGTGATCCAAACAATCATTGTCCCCTAAGGCTGTGCCTCATCCCTTTTCTGACAGGACGCCACTTTCCACATGAGGGTTCTCCTATGAATGTGTGTGTTGGGGAGCAAGGGGCAGCTTCAGGAACTGTTGGCAGATGCCAGCGTCTCCCCAGGTTGCATTCACGTGCAGGTGGGGGTGACACGTGAAGTTTACACACCTGGAGGCATACCTGTGCACGTGGCTCATCTGTCCTACTTGTGTCTGCATCCCCAACAGGTGACATAAAACTCTTTCAGGAGAGCCAGCTTTCCAGCTGACTCTGTGGCCAGGAGGGCCTGGCAGCTGCTGATGGGGGGTGTGTGGCGAGGGGTGAGGGTAGAGTGCGGTGGGAGAGTGGGTGGTGGTGTTCTCCATGCAGGGGTGGGGTCCTTTTGAGGCAGAACGGAAAACCATGGGTAGCAGGGATAGCCAGCCAAGGGACCCGCGTAGTGTACACTGAGCAGGAATAGTAGCTCCTTGCGTCTCCTGACTCCCATTATGTTACGATAAGGTGTGAGACTCAATGTATTTTATTAGGCTGGTCCTGCGAGCGTTACACATTGAGTTTGTTGACATTAAATCTTGTGCTCCAATATATTTGCGTGTGATGCAATGTGAAATATAGTGCCTGGACATTTATACTGCCCCCAAATCACATTCACGACTTCTGACGTAATGTCAGGAGAGGCCTTAGAGCTTTCCTGCCAACAGACATAAGTTCTTAAGTCAAAGCGGGAGAGAGTTATCGAAGCAGGCGAAACAAGCTGTAATTTCTAGCTTCAGAGCGGCAAGCAGAGCACTGCCTCTTGTTGGGCTGCCCTCCTGCAGCCACCACCAAACAGAGGGAAGGGAGGGGCTTCGTGCCTCCTGCATCCCTAGGCACAGCCTAGAGCTGTGTCTGAAGGACCGTGATGGAGGGACCGTGGGGGAGATCAGGACCCAGCCACAGAAGGTAGTGTGTGAAGGAAGGCACGCAGCCACCTTAGCTTTCTCAGCTCATTGACTTCAGAGGCCATCTCTCCAGCTGGTTGCTGTAATGTGAGCTAGACCTGGAGATGGCACAGAAGCTCTCTTCCCAGCCTGCCCTTCTCTGCTGGGCCTGTACGGAAGTGAGACAAGGCTTCCCATCCTCAGCTGGGAAGGTGAAAAGCACTTTTGGTGCCAAACAGGAAATACCATCAAAGCCAGAGGGAGGCTGCTGTCCGAGCTTGTGGGAACGCCAGTCCTTACCCAGAGGCAAGATTCCATACAGGGTGATGAGCTGTCTGACGTCCAGGAGGGATGGCATGGGCTCTATGGCAACCTGACGCAGAGTCGTCCCCAGGTAGCTGTACTCACCTAGGGAGGAAGGAAACATGGATGAGTGGATGGGAGACCGTGGTGGTCTGAAAAATGAAAGGCCAGAGAATGCAAACACTACAGGGGAGAGCTACCATTGGTGGGTGTGTCTGTTCTACTCATATTTAACTGTGAACCTGACACAGCCTAGAGTCATTGCAGAGGAACGCCTTGATCAAGGATTGACCTGTTATGACAGTTGGTGTAGGAAGGCTTGGCCCATGGTGGGCGGCGCCATCCCTTGGCAGGTGGTCCTGGCTGTGTAAGAAAGCTAGCCAAGCATGGGTGAGCGAGTGAGCAAAAGCCAGAACAGAGAGCCAGGGAGCAGTGGTTCTTGCTTTGGTTTCCTGCCCTGACTCCGGTCAATGATGAATTGTGACCTGGATGCATAAATCAAATGATCGCTTTCTTCCCCAAGTTGCCTTTGGTCAGAGAGGTGTTTTTTGTCTGTTTGTTTGTTCTTTAAAATCACTGCCACAGAAAGAACCCAGGGCATCTTTTCTTAGAGAAGGTTTGAAGAAAAACCAGGCAAGAAAGCACGGCTATACCAGTTGTGATAAAAGGCAAATTACATGAACTGTTACAATCATCTCCTATGGGGGGAAAATACTGTCTGCCTCGCATGTTCCAGGGGCCTTGGCCTTGTCACTCAGAATCACTTAAAGAGAAAAAGAAAAAAAAATAACCATTGGGCTGTGTGAAGTGAGATGAAGTTCTGAGTGACGTACAAAGAAACTAAAATATTGCAGTTTTTTTTTTCAGACTCTAAAAGATTCCGTCTAACATTGGTGGAAAGTTCCACCATAAATTATTTAAGGTCCATGTGGAATGTGTGCCTGAGCAGTGCAGTGTGAAAGGAAGGGTCTGAGTCTAATTTAGGACAAATAGAAACAGCTCCTGTTGAGGGTAATATTAATTTACATTTTTATCATTTTTAAAGGGTTACCAAAGGAATAATATAGAGATAAATCTCTACAGGTTTAATTAAAGATATCAAAGGGCTTAATTGTAACTAGCCATAAATCTGAAGTGTTATTTTCTAACTCATTTAGATAAGGTCACCAAGAAAATTAGTTTGGCTGTCTCCATTTGTCACAAGGATGGACCTTTATGCACCACGATGACTCCCGTGATCTGTTTCTGAATGCACAGTGAAGATATTCCCAGACGGAGGAGGCAGGGTGTCTGATTGTCCCCTTTCCTACTTCAGGTGCTCACTGACCCTGTGTGTGCACGCGTGTGCGTGTGTGTGTGTGTGTGTGTGTGCGTGTGTGTGTGTGTGCGTGTGTGTGTGTGTGTGATGCAAAGAGCACATTCCTGTGTGTGAAGTGCTGTAGACGCCCAGTGCTTAGAGCATTTCCAAACGTGAGGAAAATTAGAGCTGAAACCGAGAGACTGGCCGCTGTCTTGTGCAGGGCTGCCTTCCAAATTCTCAGCATTAAAAAAAGAAGCCCTTGGCAAGGACGACTGTATTGGTTGGCGGAATGAGTGATGGTGGACACTTGCATTACGGACCCGGAGACTCCTGCATTTTAACGAGCAGGTAATAAATAGCAGAATGGTTAATTTAGCCTCCACCAGAAGGGAAAGAGACCCTGTAGCAACCGTTAAATCTAGTGCTCACTGCCAGTAAACACAGCATTAGGGGGGCAGTGGAAGCAACCTCAATTTTCTTGCTTGTGTAAATCCATATTAATATCTAGGCAAACCATATTTTCTGGAACCTAGCAGATTTTATTTAAACAAATTATATTAAATTAAATTAGTGGGTGTTGGTTCTGATAGAGAGAAGGATCCAACTAGCCCGGGCTGTTTGCCAAGTTAGGAGCCTCTCACTCTGAAAGCACGTCTCTGTGTTTTATGGCTGCTCAGAGTGGGAGCTATTGTCTCTTCCCATCTACAAAGTCAGGGTACAGAAAGTTCTGGATCCTCTGTACCAGCACCAGATCTTCTGGACAGGAGAGGAAAGATAAAAGCAGGAGAGAGGGCCTTTGAGACAAAGGGTGTGATGAAGGGTTAGGAAATGCACAGCAATCGAAAGAAGAGAAGCAGGGTGTGCACAGAGGGCTGCACTCAGCTCTGGTACGTGTGCGCTGGCGTCCTCAAGCCCTGTTCTCACCCTGTGATTTCACGCAGAAGGAAGATCTGTGAAGATGCTTTTGGACAATGGGTCCACCTGGGGTCTGAAAATTATCAGGATTCCTGTCCCTATAGGAACGGGAAAATTGGATACACAGAAAGACACACCTGGAGGGAGGATAGGCCTGAAGATGAGGGTGCAGATTGGGTGAAGCTTCCACACATCAAATGATACCAGGAGGGCAGTGAGCGCCAGAAGCAGAGGAGACATGGCCGAGTGCTTTCCTTGAAGTGTCAGAAGGAACCTGCCCAGTCACATCTCAACCTTGGACTTCCGGTCTGCAGAGCAGAGAGCCGGCCCATTTCTACTATTTAAGCTACTAGGCTTGGTGTCCCTGTTAAGACAGCGGTAGCACACAGGGATGGAGTGAGAAAAAGAAAGAGAAGCATCTCTGAAGAGCACAGTTGAAAGCCACCAGAAACACAAAGGATCCTGGAGATCCAAACGAGAACAGCAACAGTGTTTCCATTCTATTCAGTGTAGCTATAAGAAAGGAACAGAGAAGGAAGCAGTTTATCAAAATACCTGTGGGGTGTGTGTGTGTGTGTGTGTGTGTGTGTGTGTGTGAGAGAGAGAGAGAGAGAGAGAGAGAGAGAGAGAGAGAGAGAGAGAGAGAGGGAATATGGGCATGCTCGCATTTGGAGGCCAGAGGTCAATCTCTGCTATTCCTCAAAGCTGTCTGCCTTGGTTATGAGACAGGGTCTCTCACTGGGCTGGAGTGCAGTAGACTTATTGTTCTGTCTCTGCTTTCCCAACACTAGGAGGCATCACCACACCTGGCTTGTTTTCCACAAGCTCCGGGGATAGAACGAAGATCCTCATCTTTGCACAGTAAGCGTTTTTTACTGACTGACCCATCCCCACAGCTGGTAATCTAGCTTCTTAAAGAAATCCTTCAGGGACAGGGCGAGGGCAGACAGCAGGATCTAAGAACACAAACAGGGCTCCTTGGCACACCACAGACATCGGCTATCTAGCCCCTGCCGCTTAGTGCTCACCACACATGGTGGGGACAGCTTGTAGCATGGCGCTCTGTGGACAAACTGACTGTTACACAGCTGCAGAATTAAAACCCAGCCTTAAGGACATATGGTGGAAATTTCTGGAAATGTCGAAGAACTGCCTTTGCCTTTGGTGCGAGCTCCTCAGTTTCCAAAGAGTACAAATATCAAGTGATCCAAGAGACATACATCTCCAGGTGAACTCTGTTGCAAGATCACGCCTGCGCACAACGCCAGTATGCGCCAAAGCTTCTAGGACTGGGGTTTTGGAAGCTTCTGGCTTTAGCAGAGGCAGTGAGCACCATGAAGAATGGGACCGGCTTTAAGAAAGCTTTGCTCCACTTCTCACCATGCACAGCAGCTGCTGAGCCGTGGTGTGCCAAGTCCACTCGGGAGCGTCTTGAGTTGTTTGTAGGTAACTGGGTCTCTTGGTGCTCTGAGTAGGTATGGGGTAGAAGGGGGATGGGGAGTGTAGGGTACCCTAAAGGCAACAGCCCTTCTCATGGTGACACTCCACGCTCACCAATGACGGTGACAACAGCATTGGCAGAGGAATAATGGGAGCAGCATCTAATGAGGGCTGAGAACTTGGGGTGTGGCCCGCTCAGTGTTGACATCGGTTCACTGAGGCTGCTGCTGTGGCTGTCATTTCTGTCCCACAGTAGCAGAAGTGGAGACATCCAAAGAGCCAGAAAAAGGACAGGGATTCTGAGGCCGGAGTGGACTAGCTATGTCTATCCCGATCAAGGGTCCCAAGCACTGGACATTGAGCCTTAACATTGCGTGACAAAGGAGCCTGCATTGGAGAAGTGCCCAGGATGCTTTGCATGTGAACTAGGAAGCTTGCGGCTTCCTGGGTGGTGTATGGGCTCTTCAAAATGAGCACGTTTGAATACCGTTGACCACACAGTGGTTGCCAAGCCAAATCAGATGTTTTGCTTCTTGGGTACCTGAGATCTGGCTAGGAGCCTGCTCTCCTGGGCTTCTGGGCACAGTGCCAGTGCTTGGAGCTGAGCATCTTGGCAGGGGCAGAGCCGAGAGCAGAGAGGGCAGCCCTGCTGCTCTGACCTGCTGTGGTGTGGATGATGCCTGGGGTTTTAAGGGAGCTAGGAGGAGAGAAGAAACCACTGGGCTCTAAGCTGACTTCGGGCTCTAACACTATTGAACACTCACTGCTAGACCGCATCATGTCTCCTGGTCTTTGAAGTGTGTTGCCTGTGTGGCCTGTTGTGTCTGAGGTCCCTGCTTCCTCGCATGTGGAGGAGGAGCCTCAGAGACGTGGTCCACACATTGGCTTTCCTGTCTACATACAGGAAAATCAGGCTGCTGAGGAAGTAGCTTTCATAAGGCATGAGTTACCCAGAGCCAGCTGGGGGGCCGCTTCTGTGTGAAAATGCTAAAGAAACCAAAACAAAAACAACAACAACAACAAACACAACAAAAACCCCACAAACCCCCCAAAACAAAACAAACAAACAAAACCCCAAAAACAAAAACTCCCCAAAATAAACAAACAAACAAACCCCCAAAACCCAAACCCTCCAAATTAAACAAACAAACAAACAAACAAACAAAACCCCAAACCAAAAACCAACCAACCAACCAAAAAAAAAAGAAACGCAAATCAGTGTGCCGGAGGACAAGTGAGAGCTGGTCATTTTCATTCTAAGGATGAGAGAGGAGACATCCGAATTGGCTGAGCAGTGCTCAATTCTCCCCTCCTCCCAGTGGTGGGTGGTGTGTTTAAGAGCATCTCCCACTTACTTGGCCTCAATTCCCTCAGTGTAGGAAGTCTGCTCAGCTTTTCTGTTGAAGGAAACCTGCAGACTTGAGGTGGTCTGTCCCTGAATCAGAAATGGGTCTAGGGAGGTAATGACCAGTATCGAAGTGCTATCCAAAGTCCCCGCCTTCTGGCTGGCGGATCTACACCCAATCAGAGGCTGGCGAGGGAAGGACTGGATTGTAAAATGGCCTCCTGTGTACCTCGAGGGCTTTGTTGGATTGAGGATGGTGAAGGAAACCAGGGTTGGGGATGTGGCACAGAGGGTGAAGTGCGTGCTGAGTGATGACGAGGAACTGGGTTTGTGAAAGGTAGGCTCAGTGCCGTACGTCTGTAACTCCAGTGCTGGGGAGGCAGAGGCAGGAGGATGTGCAGAAGTTTGTTATCTAGCCAGCCAAATCTGTGAGCTCCAGGTTCAATATGAGCCTGCTTCAAAAGATAAGGTGGGGCACAACCGTGGAAGATGTCAATGTCAACCCTCGCTCTCCACACTCCTGTGCACTTACTTGCACATACAAACCTGCACATAACATAGGAGGAACCTATAAGACCACAGAACACGAGAAGACTCCATAATCAAAACTCGACAAACCAAGCTAAATTCTGGAACAAACCAGGGTTTGTCCTGTAATCGGAGAGCTGACGAGGTAAGGGATCATCAGTAGATTCTCAGGTGTTTGCATGAAAATGGCTTGGAACAATCTCTAAAACCTGAGTCCCACCTAAGGGACCGTTCACTGTCTTCAAAGGGGAAGAGGACGCTTTCCAAGGGAGGGCAGTGCTGTCACCACACAGTGCAATGTAAATGCCACCGGGTAAGACGAAGAGGTGCTATGTGCCTCCTGTGGGAGACCCGAGGATACACCAAAGCATGCAGTTTTCCTGCAAAAACACTGAACCTGGATGAAACAGCAAAGAAAACATGGAGGAAAACCAATGGAGGGGCAGCCTGTAAAGCAACCCGGATTCTTCAGAAAGGTGCAGCCCAGGAAGGAAAATGTCTGCAGCTCAGGTTTGCTTCTGTCAAACTGGCACAGCTGGAGGAAGAGGAAGCCCTGAGGGGGAAATACGTCTACCGGATTGACTGTAAGATTGATGGGCAAGTCTGCAGGGCATTCTCTTGATTAATGATTGATGGGGGAGGGCCAAGCCCATTATGGGTGGTGCCACTCCAAGGCAGGCACTAGGGATTATAAATGCAGACTGAGCAAGCCATGGGGGAGCAAATCGTATGCAGGACTCCTCCATGACCTCTGCACTGGGTCCTGCCTTCAGGTTCCTGCCTTGAGTTCCTGCCCTGACTCCCCCCCCCCCCCCCGCCCCGTGATGGACTGTGAACTTGATATGTAAGCTGAAGAAACCCTTTCCTGCCCAGTGATTTTGGTTGTGATGTCACAGCACAAGAAACTTAACTAGGACGGGAGCGATGGTGTTCTTGACAGAAGGAGTTGCAGGAGAGTAGAGAGCTGCAACCCCATGCACACCCTCCCTGGGATCCGGGACTGGGGAAGGCATGCAGCTGTAAGAACATATCCAGGGCTGGGGCAGGGGTGGGGATGGGGGAGACTGCATGCCCAGTACACATGAGGCGACAGTGTTTGTATTAGTGTTCCATTTTCTGAGTGTGAATGCTCTGTCTGGTTGGTTGTCCTTGACCACAGGAGATGTTTTCTTCACCAGAGTAAATACAACATCTCCTCCACCAGGGTGCAGAATTGTGAGACATTTTAAGCAGCTAGCACGTTCTTAGGTCAGCATAGATACAATTTTAATTTTAAAATCAGCACAAACCCTTAGTTGAAGATCATAGTCACAACTGTACGTCTTCCCTGCCTCTGAAACACTTCTGACCAAGCCCTAGAAGTAAGTTCTCTGGAAAGAGCACCCCGTGAAAGGGTTGTGCATCACAGAAGCACCAGGGGCGATCTGTTTCCACACAAATGTGTGGCCCATTCATTTCTTCACATCAGGTTGTGCCAGAAAGAACTGGCCAAGGGAGTCTGCTAACGGGTTGAAAAACTGGCTCCCGCTCTACTAAGGGACTAATTTTATTCAGGGAACTCTTTTGTCCACATTCCTCCCCACCCACTTAGGTTGTTAAAAATCAATTTACAAGTAGCCACGATGACCTGGCTTCTGTTTGAAAAGTGATGCATTTCTAGAACCCACAAGGTGCCACATGGCAGAGGTTGCCGTTGTGGTTGGTGCCCTTACCAATATAGTCGGAGAGTTTGACCTTCAGAGCTTGGATCAGCAGGCCTTCTTCAACCAGCTCCTGGTACAGGGACTCGATGGTCCTGGGGAGGAAGCACATTGTCTCTGTTACCATACACACCCACACACTAGAGCTGCTCTGAAGTATGCTTTTATGGGTGCAAATAAATGCGCTCTTGAAATAGTTCTACAATTTGGGGATAAATTAGGCTTTTTGAAAACAATATTTTCATCCAACCATGTAGACACTGAATGTTTCCCATTAATAAGAATTATATTTGTGGGTATCTGAGACCAACTATGACTCCATCAGTCTTTATGATGGTCCAAATATGAATTAGAAATTACTTGATAATAGTAGTACAATGGGCCTGGGATTTTATATTCGGTTAGCATCTGTGAGCCATAGATCATTAGCCTGAAATTTCTGTTTCCTTTTAACTTGATAGTACAGTGGTTTAATATTTACAAGAAGCAAGGACGATAATCCTCTCTGTGTCTGTCTTTCTGTCTCTGTTTCTCTCTCTGTATGTGTGTGAATGTGTGAATGTGTGTGTGTGAATGTGTGAATGTGTGCGAGTGTGTGTGTGAATGTGTGAATATGTGTGTGTGAGTGTGTGTGAATGTGTGAATGTGTTTGAGTGTGTGTGTATGAATGTGTGTGAATGTGTGTGTGAGAATGTGTGAATGTGTGTGAGTGTGTGTGTGTGTGAATGTGTGTGAGTGTGTGTGAATGTGTGTGAGTGTGTGTGAATGTGTGTGAGTGTGTGCGCGAGAGTGTGTGCAAGAGTGTGTGTGAGTGTGAATGTGTGTGAATATGTGTGTGAATGTGTGAATGTGTGAATATGTGTGTGTGAATGTGTGAATATGTGTGTGTGTGCGTGAATGTGTGAATGTGAATGTGTGTGAGTGTGTGTGTGTGAATGTGTGAGTGTGTGTGAATGTGTGTGAGTGTGAGTGTATGAGTGTGTGTGTGCGAGTGTGTGTGTGTGAGTGTGTGTGAATGTGTGAATGTGTGCGAGTGTGTGTGTGTGCGCGGGCGCGCTAGATTTTGGTTGTCTTCCTCAATTTATTTCCACCTTGTTTTCTTGAGAGATGGCTTCTCACTGAACCTGGAGCTCACTACTTCATAGGCCGACCAAGCCATCTTCCGAGTCCTGAAGACATTTTTTAAAAGGTCTCTCTCTATATCCCTGGTTGTCTGGAACTCACCATGTAGATCAACCTAGCCTCAAACCCATAGAGGTCCATCTGCCTCCCCCTCCTGAGTGCTGGATTAAAGGCATGTGCCACCACGGCCCACCTGAAGATAATTCTTTTTTGTTTTGTTTGAGACACCGTCTCATTATGTGGCTTTGGCTGCCCCAGAAGTCACTATGGAGGCCAGGCTGACCTTAAGCTCACAAAGCTCTGCCTGCCTCTGCTTCCTGAGTACTGGGACTAAGGGTGTTTGCCACAGTTCTTATATGGAGACAAATTATTCAAAGCTGTGTGTGTATGTTGGGAGGGTGCAGTACTGTGTTGTATATACATGTTTAAGCAACAACCACCACAACAACACACTTCTCAAAGAGGGGCTTGGGCAGACAGCCAGGACACGGATAATTTCTAACAGCTGAAAATGATGGTCACGGTATTCTGCCTAAAGGGTGAATTCCCCATGATATTAACTGGGGTTTGGCTCACAGAAATGCAGTAGGTTAAGCTTGAATATCATTCAATTAGATCCTCCGGGACAGTTTATCCTTTCGTTTTCTCTGTCCTTCCAGTCTATTCTTGCCTTTTATTTATTGGAAGTAAAAGTTGTAACTGTATAGGAAAATCTTTCTCACCATACTGTGGTTTGAATGAGTACAATTAAAATGATTTTTAAAAGGTCCAAGAATGCTACATTAGATTTAAGCCGAATTCCATCAGGCCTCAGTTGACGGGCTCTGTATTTGCTGATTATATTTAAAATATCGTTCCATTCTGTTGACAACTGAGGAAGGTTTGACTGCTATGACAGTTGGAGTGACAGGACCCAAATGATGTCATAGAAGTTCCAAGTACAGCATTTCCACAGGAATACATGCTTAATAATTATGTGTAATGTAGGCATCAAATATTAACATGAAATTGAAAAAAGATTCTCTAACATGTAAAACTACATTAGGAATTTCCAAACCCAAACCTGTATTCAGATTTCTTTCCATAGTTGAATGAACTTCTCATATGTAAAAGAGAATTCCAATTTGAAAATGGCCTTAAAGTGTAATGAACAAATACTGGTTGAAAGGTTACTCAGTTTGATGAGAGAAACAGACATTGTCCTACAATATTACTGCAGAGCTACAGGATCCTAGAGGCTGGTCTTTAGGATTAAAGTTTAAGGGATGCGGTGGATGCCAGTGGATTTATATTTCTGGACATTGAAATGAATAGAAAACATGGTCTCAGATCTTTTCACCAGATAGCTGTTAGCTGTTCTAGTTAGCTTTAACCCTCCATGTGACACAGCTTAAGTCATCTGAGAAGGGAATCTCAATTGAAGGGTCATCTAGATCAGAGTGACCTGTGGGTACTTCTGTATGGAACTGTCTTTATCATAAATTGATATAGGAGAGCCCAGCCCACTGTGGGTGGCACCGCTCCCTAGGCAGGTGGTCCTAGACTTGGCTGGATTTAATGCTATGTGGAATAGCAAGCAGGCTGACTTTCAAGTTCCTGTTCTGATTTCCCTCAATGATGGGCTATGTTTAAGCTAAAACAGCCCTCTTTTCTCCTAAATTGTTCTCAGTCAGAGTGTTTTTTTAATCACAGTATCAGAAAGGAAACTAGAACAGATTGCTTCTGACTCATTTATGACAGATTCAAGTGCAAGGAGCCAGCCAGAATACCTTCAGTGTCTAGCAGTCATGGTCCACCTGTGGCCATGCTGGTCAGTACTGTTGTATTTGGTGATAACTTCAAAGACAAAGGAAAGTGGGCAAGTACTTTTCACAGTCATATGGGAGGACCCAGTGTTAGCTCTCAGTTTCTCATTACTTTACTCTGCTTTGGAGTCAAGGCAAGAACAAAGGAGGAAGTCACACTATAAACGCTTCTGAAACACAGCTATGGCACTAGGGTCTGCCTGGCCTAAGCCTCCTCAAAATGACCATGTATCTCTGTCCTGGGCAGTTTTGACATTGACACAATGGCAGATGTTTGTCTGTCCATGAATGAGGAACTAGGGTCTCAACATGTACCCAAGGACCCCCGTAGGCACCAGCTAGCCAAACAATGTAACCTCAAAGGGGCCTACTTCCAAGTGAGCACCAGTTATGGGATACTCTGGCTGCCTCAGGGGCGACTGCAGAGGGACTCACAGAGAATTCAGGTAGGTTTCTTTCCCTACAGATGTCGCTCATGTCTACTGTGAGCAAAACCCACAGTGAGAGAAGGGTGCTTCAGAATGGTGCCTGGCTTCCAACCAGCAGGGTGTTAACTGAATTCCTTGACACTGTGCTGTCTGCTTGCACACGTGCTAAGTTTACAAAACACTGACATGTTAATCCATGTGTTAATCTGAGGTTGGGCTAACGAAACTCAAGGGTCGTAAACATCCCTTTGGAGACTCAGCCATATCGCATCTCTGTATGAGCTCCTGCAGCAAGCAGGAAGGGATGTACAGGGGTTTTGTGTGTGTGTGTGTGTGTGTGTGTGTGTGTGTGTGTGTTAGTGGGCAGGGTGAGGTGGGGGAGTGTGGTGAGGCTGTAAAGGAAGGGAGGCTCCCTTTATCCAGAAGGAACTCAGCTTGCGTGTTCTGAAGTTTCTTGATTCTATTTCCTAAACCATTTTTAATAACTGTTAACCTGTGACTTCCATGTAAAGATTAGAATTTTGAAAAGTTATGGGAATTCAGGTGTAATGGCAGTTTCCCCTCCAGTCAGGTGGTCCTGCTGCACACTTTTTCCCAGTCTAGAGTCTATATGGTTTCCTCCTGTGCTCACTGCTCCCCACACTCTGTCCAGGAGGGGCGTGGTAGGGCTGAGAGCGGCTGTCTCGCCTTGGCCTGCTCCTGGATTTGGGGTTCATCTCTGCATTTCTTATTTTCTCCGCTGTCCGCTCCCCACGTTCATCACCCCTCCTCCCCCTGAACAAACCCACTGTCACCTGTCAGCCGTCAGGTCTTTGTCCTTCTTTCCCCGTTTCCCTCTCCGGCCTTTTCTCCCTTTATTTTGCTGAAAGAAATAAGCAAGGATGAGTCCTGAAGGCTTTTTCTCTCTTTTGAATCGCTTTCGCATCTTTGACAAAAATTAGTTGTGTGTATTTGTGCACAGGGCCCTCTGTCCTCTTCCATATACAGCCATCTGTCTGTCTGTCTGTCTCCTCTTATGAATATAACATAGTGCTGATAAACACGTCTGTGCTATATGGAGGTAGATTCCTTCTATACCTAACTTGTTGTGAGTTTTTCTCACAAAGGAATATTGAACTCTGTTAGATTCTTTCTCCCCATCTTTGAAACAACTCAAAAGACCAAGGCAGTGGTCGTAACAATGAGTGACCCAAGCCTTTCAGTTCCACTCCATCCGTGTGGTGGCACAGTGACCTCTCTGTGCACGTCCTTGCATTGCATGGCCCTGCAGCAAAATCCACTAAGTGCTGGCAAATTCCGCTTGCTCGTGCTTCCTAGAAGACGTGTGTGCCTCTGTTCCTCAGGAATGTTAATGCCTAGTTTTCCTTAATTGTTGTGTCTTTATCTGGGCTTGGTTTCAGGGTGCTAGAGGGCTCATTAAAAAATAGCTTAAAAGACTCCTTTCTTCTATTATTATTGGAAACTATTTTATTTTTAAACTAATTGAAATTTTTAAAATTTTTATTAGATGTACTTCTTTACTTACATTTCAAACATTATTCCCTTTCCCAGTTTCTTGTCCATAAGCCTCCATACCCTCCCCCAACTCATACGGGTACTCCCCCTATACATCCCCCTTATTGCCCCCCCATATTCCCCTGCACTTGGGGTCCAACCTTGGCAGGACCAAGGGCTTCCCCTTCCACTGGTGCCCCAACAAGGCTATTCTCTGCTACATATGCAATTGGAGCCCTCGGTCAGTCCATGTATAGTCTATCCATAGTGGTTTAGTCCCTGGAAGCTCTGGTTGGTTGACATTGTTGTTTTTATGGGGTTGCAAGCTCCTTCAACTCTTTCAATACTTCCTCTAATTCCCCCCAAGAGGGTCCTATTCTCAGTTCGGTCGTTTGCTGCTAGCATTGACCTCTGTATTGGACATGCTCTGGATGTGTCTCTCAGGAGAGATCTATATCAGGTCCCTTTCAGCATGCACTTTTTAGCTTCATCAGTCTTATCTAGTTTTGGTGGCTGTGTGTGTGTGTGTGTGTGTGTGTGTGTGTGTGTGTGTGTGTGTGTGTGTGTTGGCGGGACAGGAGACTGTCTCAAGGGACCAGGTGCAGAGTGATGGAACAGGGCAGCCGGCGCCCTCTTCTGGCCACCACAGAAAACACACACACACACACACACACACACACACACACACACACACACACACATATATGGGCCATGTGGGGCAGGCTCTGAATGGCCATTCCTTGAGTCGCTGCTCTAAACTTTGCTTCCATATCCCCTCCTATGGATATTTTTTCCCCTTTTAAGAAGGAGTGGGAGCATCTGCATTTTGTTCATCCTTCTTCTTGAGCTTCCTGTGGTCTGTGGATTGCATCTTGGGTAATTCAAGCTTTTTGGCTAATATCCGCTTATCCGTGAGTGCATACCAAGTGTGTTTTTCTGTAATTGGTTTACCTCACTCAGGATGATACTTTCTAGTTCATTCCATTTGTCTATGAATTTCATGAAGTCATTGTTTTTGATAGCTGAGTAGTACTCCATTGTGTAAATGTACCACATTTTTTGAATCCATTCCTCTGTTGAAGGGCATCTGGGTTCTTTCCAGCTTCTGGCTATTATAAATAAGGCTGCTATGAACATAGTGGAGCATGTGTCTTTGTTATATGTTGCAGCATCTTTTGGGTATATGCCCAGGAGAGGTATAGATGGGTCCTCAGGTAGTGGAATGTCCAATTTTCTGAGGAACCTCCAGACTGATTTCCAGAGTGATTGTACCAGTTTGCAATCCCACCAACAATGGAGGAGTTCTCTTTCTCCACATCCTCACCAGCACTGCTTAGTACTGCTTTCATTGTGCCCCATAAGTTTGGGAATGTTGTATCTTCATTTTCACTAAATTCTAAGAAGTCTTTAATTTCTTTCTTTATTTCTTCCTTGACCAAATTGTCATTGAGTAGAGCATTGTTCAGCTTCCATGTATATGTGGGCTTTCTGTCGTTATTGTTGTTATTGAAGACCAGTCTTCGTGCGTGGTGATCTGATAGGACGCATGGGATTATTTCTATCTTCCTCTATCTGTTGAGGCCTGTTTTGTGACCGATTATACGGTCAGTTTTAGAGATGGTTCCATGAGGTGCTAAGAAAAAGGTATATCCTTTTGTTTAAGGATGGAATGTTCTATAAATATCTGTTAAATCCATTTGGTTCATAAATTCTGTTAGTTTTTTTTACTAACTTTTCTCTCTTCCACTTTCTCTAGAGGCCAGAGTGTGTCATTCCAAGGTACTCACTAAGTTTATAAGGCTCAATTCACACAGGAGCTAGACTTAACAATTAATCCATCCACACAATAATATATATGTGATACTTTGTATATGCTCAGTCCAGAAAGTGGCACTATTAGAAGGTGTGGACCCATTCAAGTAGGTGTGGCCTTGTTGGAGTAGGTGTGTCACTGTGGGTGAGGGTTTTAATACCCTAGTCCTAGCTGCTTGGAAGTCAGTTTTCCACTAGCAGCCTTCAGATGAAGATGTAGAACTCTCAGCTCCTCCTGCACCATGCCTGCCTGGATGCTACCATGCTCCCTGCCTTGATGATAATGGACTGAACCTCTGAACCTGTAAGCCAGCTCCAATTAAATGTTGTCCTTATAAGAGTTGCCTGGCTCATGAGGTCTGTTCACCAGCAGTAAAACCCTAACTGAGACAATGCATTAAAGGTTTGCTCTGAGCCAGAGAGGGTTACTAATGTCTACATATTCCCTACATTCATTGCCCTTAAGTAGAAGAAAGATATTAACATGGTATCCCCAGTGACTATAGCATCCACCAGTTATGAAGCACAAGTAAGGCATGCCCCAGGGTGCCATGATATTCAGTGAAACAAGATCCACTCTGGAGTTTCCAAAGACCTCCCTCAGGAGGACTACTGTCTGTTCCCGAAAGAGAGAGACAGCATGAGAGGGTGGGAATGAAGAGTGTCCAAATCGGACTTGTGTTCAGGAAGGACCACTCTGGATGTTGGATAAGTTCTAAGTCACCATCTCCAGCAAGTGCCAGAAGCTGTCATATGTTGTCCTTCTCTGTGTCCCATCCCTGGCTAATAGTCTCCCTGTAAGACTCTTTGTTACCAATTAAGCTTTAGCTTGTCTTGACATCTGTCCTTAGGTCACCAGGGCTGGGACCCAGCTGTACAAGCTCTTCTAGCTACACCAAAAGGAATGAAGTCTTCTAGCTCTCGTTGTGACTTGGTGACATCTTTTAGATGCTAGATCTCAGGAAATGAGATGGGATCGGAGAAGGGAAGTGAGACTGGTATGGCCCTGGGCTTGGCTGCTTAGGAAGAGAGAGGTAACGGCTACCTCTGAAATACATCTCCTGATGGGATCAGCTTACTTTTCCTGTCTAGTCATGAGCACGCCCTCTTTTTTATAGATAAAGACACACAAAGAGTTGAAAAGGGACACCCAGAGAGGTATCTCTGTAAAGAAGGGAGGACCGCACCAGGCCAGCGAGTTGTATCTTTAGAACAGAGCTCCAACAGACAACCTGACACTGGAGTCATGGCACATGTTCAGTCATGTCACATGTTCAGTCATGTCACATGTTCAGTCAGTCATGTCATATGCTCAGTCATGTCATATGCTCAGTCATGTCATATGTTCAGTCATGTCATATGTTCAGTCAGTCATGTCATATGTTCAGTTAGTCATGTCATATGTTCAGTCAGTCATGTCATATGTTCAGTCAGTCATGTCATATGTTCAGTCATGTCATATGTTCAGTCATGTCATATGTTCAGTCATGTCATATGTTCAGTCAGTCATGTCATATGTTCAGTCATGTCATATGCTCAGTCATGTCATATGTTCAGTCATGTCATATGTTCAGTCATATCATATGCTCAGTCAGTCATGTCATATGTTCAGTCATGTCATATGTTCAGTCATGTCATACATTCAGTCATGTCATATGTTCAGCACACAATGGACCAATATAAGTGTCCTAAGACTATGTGTCCCTTGAGGTGCCAAGACTCAGCACAGTGCAACCGAGCTCCTGAGTCTCAGGCTGGGTGGTTTGGTATCTCCAAACCACAGGTTTCTTGTATCTTTGATAACACTGTCAGGGAGGAATCTTGGACTTACTGTCTTTTGGGCATTCTGGCCCAGTTGCAAGGTTGTCTGTATGGCGTCAAAGGGGAAAAAGGAGGCTAAAGGAGCAAGTTGTATACCCTTCAGTCTCACTGGTTGCTGCAAACCACCATGAGATGGATTTGTGACAATGTAAGAGTTGATCTGCCCAGTTTCTTTTTCAGTCTCATTCCCCTATTCACAAACCCTACTTGATGCTACTGGTGTTCAGTACAGAAGCAGATGGGGGGGGGAAGGGATTGGAGCATTTGCTGTGCCCCTCTGATAGTACTCATTCTTGTAGGGCTTGGGTGCTGTGAATCTGTAGTGGGTTGGTCCTGAGGAGGATGCACTCTAAAGATGGCAGGGTTAATCCCACTTAAAGGCCTTATCTTTGAGCACTGGGTGGTGAACAGTGAAGTCTGCAAAAGCGGGATGCTGGACGTCTTAGTCAGCGTTCTATTGCTGTGAGAGACACCATGACCAACACTTAGAAAAGAAAGCCTCTAGTTGGGGCTTGCTAAGAGTCTCAGAGGTTTAGTCCTGTATCATGGCATGTAAGCAGACACGGTGCTAGAGAAGGAGCTGAGTTCTACGTCAATATCCACAGGCAGCAGGAGAAGAGAAAGCCACTGGGCCTGGCTAGGACTTCTCAAACCTCAAAACCCAGCCCCAAATGACACACTTCCTCCAACAAGTCCATACCTCCCAGTCTTTCCCAAGTAGTACCACTCCTTGATGACCAAGCATTTAGATCTATGAGCCCAGGCAAGGGGTGGGGGCAGGGGCATTTTAATTCAAACCACCACTTGATTCCAGGCATCCTAAGTGCAACCAGCCGCCCACCCAGCAGGCACTGCCCTCTGTGGCTGACCCTGCTTGTTTGACACATACCTTTTTCCCTTTCTTTAGCCGGGGTTGGGGTTCTATCTCTCTGTTCACAGCCAGCTTAAGGTTTTTCAATTCCTGTCTCATCAGCTCGTCCACCTAGGAGAAAATGCAAAGGAAATATGCTGTGCTCACGGTACTTTGAATTGCCTCATGTGTCCTCAGGGTAAAGTCTTGGCTTGCTCATCGGCTTGGAAACTGTAAAAAGTGTAGTCATTGCAGCAAATGGCACCCCTGCCCCTTACGGGAGTTAAGTGTAGGCGTACCTGAACCCTTATCTCCATCTCTAATTCCTTCCGTTTTTCCTCCTTGACCAATTCTGGGTCATAGTCCTGAGGGAAATTCCAAGATTCATCTTTATTCATCCACATGTCTGTAAGCCACAAGGACAGAGAAAAAAAGAAATGGAAAAAACATTTACATTCAATATCTAGGTTAATGAGGGCTGTTACTCTAATCTCTTAACCACTGAGCTGTCTCTCCAACTCCTGTTACTCTAATCTCGACACACACCAATCTGTCCTGTTTCCAGAACAGGAATTTGAATAAAGAGGCTAAAGTGTGGGTGGGGTTCATAGACCTTCCATATGATATCGAGAGGGGGAGAGAGGGAGAGAAGGAGAGTGAGAGGGAGAGGGGGAGACACACAGAGAGACACAGAGCTATAGAATGTAAAAACATCAAGTAAAGACATGGTTGGGGTTGGCTTTCTTAGCTTGGTACAACCTAGACTCTCCCGAGTGCAGAGCCTCGATTGAGGAATTGTCTAGACTAGGAATTGTGATGTGCCATTTTGGGGAGATCTGAACCAAGAGCCCTTGGAAGGAAATAGCGTCAGGAAGACATGAACACAAAAGTCTAGTTTCTAAACGTGTGTCAGGCCTGCGACAACCCTGTGGCTACGTGGTCATTTATGGGAAGGCAATGGATGTCACCATGCACAAGTAAGATGTTGGCAGGAACAGAGCCTGGATGGATTCTGGCACCAGCAACAGTTCTCACTCCTCCCCTATGTCCTGCATGAGAAAAATGAGGGCAGAGGTGGGTGTGGCTATCAGAGTCCTCATCTTACCACAACATAGTCTTTACCACCAAGATATGTGGGTAAGCCTGTAGGTGATGTCAGAGGAGAGACGGGTGCTTGACAATGTAGAATGTGGACTCACAAGAAACAGAAAAAATATATATTTCCAACTGTTGCATTTTTTCCATAGATCTAGTTCTTCCATGTGCCCTCCCCTAGACAGGGTAGCTGTATGAAAGGTGCCTCAGTGACTCGGTCCACAGCACAGCATGGATGCTAGGGTGGGAAGGGGGGATGAATGGTACCACTAGAAGGAAGCTAGTTTAAAAGTGAGGAAAGGCCCCACATGTGGCCCATACATATTCAGCCACCAAACTAGATAAGGTGGATGAAGCAAAGAAGTGGAGGCTGACAGGAACCGGATGTAGATCTCTCCTGAGAGAAACACCCAAAATACAGCAAATACATAGGCGAATGCCAGCAGCAAACCACTGAACTGAGAACGGGACCCCCGTTGAAGGAATCAGAGAAAGAACTGGAAGAGCTTGAAGGGGCTCGAGACCCCATATGTACAACAATGCCAACCAACCAGAGCTTCCAGGGACTAAGCCACTACCTAAAGACTATGCATGGACTGACCCTGGACTCTGACCCCATAGGTAGCAATGAATAGCCTAGTAAGAGCACCAGTGGAAGGGGGAGCCCTTGGTCCTGCCAAGACTGAACCTCCTGTGAACATGATTGTTGGGGGGAGGGCGGTAATGGGGGAGGATGGGGAGGGGAAGCCCACATAGAAGGGGAGGGGAAGGCTTAGGGGGATGTTGGCCCGGAAATCGGGAAGGGGAATAACAATCGAAATGTAAATAAGAAATACTCAAGTTAATAAAGATAAGAAAAAATAAAAGTGAGGAAAGAGTTGAGGCTGAAGTGTAAGGTGTATCACCATCTGGCCTGGTAGGGGACAAGCCTGGCAAAAAAGGGTACCTTGCATAGGTAGACAATGCTTCTACCAGAAGACATGTTACTAGATGAAAATGCCACTGTCAGGTGTGGTGTAGTTTCCTATAAGAAGTTGTTGGTCAACGAAGCCCCATAGATTCCATGGAAGCAACACAGGCTATGACCATTACTTTTGGCTACCCATCATAACCATAGGGTAAGTGTCTATCACTAAAAACATACATAGATAAAGCTGGGGCTCACCAGGGGGATTGCTCCCTGCTGGCTAGCTTTCACAAAGCCAGAAGGTGCTATTCAGCTGCTGGGGAAGAAACATCATACATGGTCTTACATAGAGTTGAACCCTGCAAGCAGCAAGGCAAGATATGTCCACTGGTGTTCCAATGGCATTGACACTGTGGGACAACCAACCACTGTCTGATTGGATTTGAAGACTGACACACAGAAAGAAATTCATGCTGAAACTTCCCTGGCAATGGATGTCATAGGTCCTAGTGGGAACCTGTTACTGTTGTCTTGACAAGTGGACATGTTGTCAAAGTGCCTTTTAAGCATTTATGTCCATACCCATAGATTGGGGCTACCCTTAACCCTGGTGAGAGAAGCGTCTGTCTGGAATGGGCAGCTGTTAATGGGCAAAGTGCTAATAAGTGTCTGTTAAGTGCTAAACAGGCAACTATATTACTGTCACCAGGGCTCAGGGAACATTGTGGAAAAAGGAGAGGAAAGAATGTGAGAGCAGGAAGATGGGGATGAGAGCTATGAAATTCTGGCTTCTGGACAAGACATGACATTGCACCCACGAGTTCACAGCAGCTGTGTTTACCTGCATAAGATCAAGCCGGTCAGCATTTCAACACAGACGGGGAAGGGGCTTGCTAAGCCCCACTAAGCTAATAGATCCCTAGCCAAGGATCTATTGGACATTTATGGCTGCTTGGGGATGTTGTTCTCCTTTGTGGTACTACTGATGTGGCCACCCATGCTCTGGTGGATGCTACCATACCAAGTACACGTGGGAAGCACTATTGACTCAGTAGAATATATAAAAAAGGAGAAATATAAAGGTGAGAGGACACAATGAGGGATTTAAGGAGAGTGGGAGAGGGGAGCTGGGAGTCGATATGATCAAAATACATTTTATACATATATGAAAGTGTCAGGGAGTTAATAAAAATATTCTTATTGTTGCAGGATATTTGATCACCCCGTGAACCCTAAGACTGTGTTATCCACTGAAAAACCCTGTTTCTAGTTGTGGTGTGACTCAGCCCTTAGCACACACCTTTACTCCCTCTGACTGGAATACAGACACGCCTTTAGTAGACCTCTTTAATCCCAAACAATGACGGTAAAGGTAGTTTGTAGAAGGAAGCAGCCATGTTTGAAAGTGATGTCTAATTGAGTGGCAGATAAATTGACAAATCAGAGAAAGGTCTGACAGAATAGGATATGCCCAACTCTTGTGAGACAATAGAGGAAAGGGACGCTCCTTAAGGGAGAGACAGACAGTACAAGAAGAGAGCACAGTACAGGATACAGTAGAGTTTACGGAGAGCAGCACAGTGGAGTAGAGAGGGAGAGGAGAGCCGCACAGAGAGGGAGAAAGAGGCAGTTTGATGGGGACAGTTGTACAGAGACAGACTGAAGAGAGAACAAGCCAGACACAGGTGAAGACAGAATGAGCCAGAAGATTAGAACAGACTGGCAGAAAGAGTTTGAGGTCGAGCAGAGCAATTAAGGAAAAACACAGAGAAGCCAGATTGATCCAGTCAGCTGGGAGAGGAGTTTGAGCCAGAGCAGCTGAGTTGAGCCAGCCAGCCAGAGTTCAGAGGAAACAAGAAAGGGTGAGCTTGTTCAGCAGCACGTCTCAGAGGCCGAAAACATTCTAGGCCCACATTAGACTGTACAGAGAGACTAGAAGCTTCCAGGACCAGGTCTAGGTTAGCAGACTGAGGCAGTGAGATTCCCAGACGATTACAACAGAATAAAAGTTGCATTTACACTTAATAAACTAATTTCCTGAAATACACATTATTCTAAATGTAGGGCTTACAGACACCCCCTTTTCTGAAACAGGCTCTGGCCATGTAGTCCAAGCTTGCCTTGACCTGGAGGCCTCTATTTTAGCCTTCTAAGTTGGTAGGATTGATTGTCATGCCTGGCCTACTGGCTTCCTTCTCTGTGTTAAAATGAAATCTTATGCTTCCCCCTGACAATAGTAAAAAGAGCTTCAGTGTGTTATAAAGTGCCATTCGCTAACGAGGACTACCTGACAGGTTTCCAGTGCGCAGCCTTTGGAAAGTTTTCAACCACCACACAGTTTATCTGTTACATTAGGACGTCAGAGAGCAAAGCTGCCTTGCTATTTACAGGGACCCATGTCTTACTTAGTGTTGCTAGAGAGACTTCCCCCCGACTCTGAGAACAAGGCTTTCAGTAACAGTAGGAGTGTGGAATACTTAGCAGGGAGGGAGCCACGGCTCGAGTGTTCCTGTAACAGCCACAGTGACATGGTCACACACTGCTTCATAATACAGCCCCTCACAAGGAGCCCTCTGATCTCCCCTCTAGAAGGTCTCAGTGGGCAGAGTTTGCCATCGAAATGTTGCTTTCTCATGACACTTCTGCACAGGGCACTTTTCAATCCCTTCAGGAATGTCATGGGCATTTGTAAATGCAGGAAGCTGTTTGGGACCCTCAGAGGGCACTTGGTGCCCTCGCTCTCCTACAGCCAGAAAGAGCTTTTTATCCCAAGACTGTGAAAAGCAGGCCAGGGCCCTTTCACATGGAAGGGAGGGGAGGGTGGTGTGGTGAAGAGGGTTGGAGGGGGCCTTAATCTTTAGTGATTAAAATGCTAATGTATTATTTGAGAAGGCAAATCTTTGGTTTTAATGAAAGGGATTCTAAGATGAAGAGATCCCCATTTAAGCTACTGAAGACCTGAAAAACGACAACCAAGGCCTGCAGCTAACACACACTTGAGGCTTCTCCCTGCTTCTTGGATTTCATGCAAACAGACTGTGCCCATTAGGACCTGGTAGTTAAGGCAGGATGTTGCAGGTTGCAAGACCTGGCTTCCCATGGGAATACCAAATCTTGCCCCTCCCTCCCCCCAATTCAGTTTTGCTTTTTGTCAAAAAGAAATGTTCACATACTGCTTGCAAGGGTGTTAAAAAAGGCAGTGAAAATGAAATTCTTGTGCCATCTGTGTCACGCCATTTGATAGCATTTCCGTGCTTGTTCACTCATGAGGAAAGTAAATTCAGTGTTAATTGTGGTGCTGCTGACGTGATCAGTCTCGGACTGGGCCTTGCTTCCATAGCAAGAAGGTGACAGGTCCTGCCCTGTGGGACTTGGGCCCCACCATGGGAAGTCACACACCCATTGCTTGGCATTTGAGGTGAGTACAAAGGGACAAGGTGGGGGTGCAGGTGGAGAGGAGGCTGCCACTCTGCAGAGGCCCCTAGTGAGGCCTTAACACAAGGCCTGAGGGAAAGCATTGTGAACAAGAGGAGCATGGGGCACAGCTGCTGTGGGAGTGTGCTGGGCGTGCTAGGGCAAGAGAGGTGTCAGTGGGGCATGAGATGTGGCCTTGGGAGCGCTGTCTCAGTTCTGTCAGTTCTGCACAGTGTGCTCCTTAGTATGTTCAGGCTGGAGCTTCTGAGTGCTTAGTGTTATGAGGGAGGCTTCCTTCCCCAGCATGCCTTCCTCTGCCTTCCCTTTCTCTCAAGAGTTTTGTGAGGAGGGAAGGGAGAAGTCAGGTCTTCCAAATTCTGAGGGCGAGTAGGGGCACTGGGTCCTGCACTCGAGTCTTTCCTGCTCAGGATATCTTGGATGATGGCGCCACCAAACAGAGGTAGAGTAGAGAAGGCAAAAGTGTGGCTGGCAGTGAGCAGAGACCAGGGAGGGCCTAGCATGGTTGTGAGGGTAAGGAGGGCTCCCAGGAGAGGGCCCAGGAGAAAATGAATGTGGTGTTACTTGGCTCCTCTGTATGGAAACCATCGCAAAGGCTGGTGGTGGGAGACAATGAACACACTGCACAACAGGTTGGTGTAAAGACCAAAAGACAAGACCAGGCAATGCAATGTCCTGCCAATCACCGTTCTTGTATACACACACACCCGAACACCAGTGGGACCCCGGTCAGGCCTGGGCTTGCACAGTGGCTTGCTGGTGGCCCTGACTGTGCTTAGGACACATCTCTGCCTCCATCCTCAGTCACATGACTGCCCAGCCTGGGCCCTCCCATCTGCCACTGCCACTCGGGAAGCCCTGCAGGTGTGCTGACGACTCATGTCATTTTTGGGTCTTTATTTTACATCAGCATCGCTCACATCCAATATGGTGGAGACTATCAGAGTTGGCCGAGCAAGTGTGCTAGTGGATGGATGTTATTGATGGCAACTGTTCTGCTCCATTGTCAGTAAATGTTTGGATGAAACCGCAAATTTTAAACAGCAGGTTTCCCAATGGTCCTTCCTGACAAGGACTGTGTTCATTTTCTGGTTCCTATGAAGAGTGCATGACCATGGCATAGAAAACATTTGTCTTTGCATGCTTTGGGCACTGGATAAATGTTACTTGATCCCTTTGACTTTCTTCCTCCTCAATGGACTCAGGTGTCATATGCTAAGAGCATCATGATTGTCTCTGAATCCTTAGAGTTCCTGCTTCTAGTGATCTGTTAGTGGGTACCTGCTAGAATATATTTAGTATAGTGAATATTATGCTTTAATGTAACTATAATAAAATTGTTAAGGATGTAACTCAATTTACTGGGTGAGATAAACACCTTGAATCAACATTAAATCTGTACATATCTATCTGTCTGTCTGTCTATCATCTATCTATCTATCTATCTATCTATCTATCTATCTATCTCTATCTATTCATCAATCAATCTATCCATTAGTCAGTCCATCCGTCCATCCATCCATCCATCCATCCATCCATCCATCCATCCATCCATCCATTCATATCTCTCTATCATCTGTTTATCCATTAAGTGATCTATCTGTCTGTCTATCTATCTACATCATCTATCTAGTCATCAATCCATCCATCCATCCATCCATCCATCCATCCATCCATCCATCCATCCATCCAACAATCCATCCATCCATATCTCTCTATCATCTGTTTATCCATTAAGCAATCTATCTGTCTGCCTGCCTATCTATCTATCTATCTATCTATCTATCTATCTATCTATCTATCTATCTATCTATCAATCTATCATCTACCTACCTACCTACCTACCTACCTACCTACCTACCTACCTGATCCACTGTTTTCCAGATCCAACTCAGATTGAGAAGGAGGGTCCCTGATTGACTGACATTTAAAGAAATTTCTTCTGTATATCATTATTAATTGCTCAGAAACTTCTACAACAGCAGTATGGACCAGGGCCACTGGCCAATCATCTGCTGTTAAGACTTATCCCAAGGGTATGGTGAAGCTAAGGCGTTGGATAACAGTCCTGGAACATTATGATGAAGAACTCTGAAAGGGCAGAGCCCGTCCCCTCACACACCCTGCCAGGTTCTAGCTACACTAATGGAATTGAACCGTGGACAAAGTAATTGTCAGAACTGAGACTGGTCTTGGTCTGAGAGGATTAAGATTTGTACATATGGAGTTCATTTCCTTAATGTAGTTCCTTTCTTCAAGCCACTAAGTAAGAACGTGATGAGCTGAGGAGTGCAAAACTGGGGAAAGCTCTCGAACATTTCCAGCCTGTGCATGTGTGTTTCTCCTCAATTTTCCCAGTTTCATTTCTGTTGCTGTGACAAATACCCTGACCAAAAAACCAACTTAGGGAATGAAGGGTTCATTGGCTTCAGTCCATCAATGTAGGGAAGTTGAAGGAGGAGCTCAGCTGAACAGTCACGACATAGCCACAGTCAAGAGCAGGGAGGAACTGTATTACCTTGCTGTCACCCAGCAAGCCCTCTCTACTCATAGAGTCCAGGGCTTCAAGCCAGTGGGATGGCTCTTCTCCCATCAATGAACATAATCAAGACAATCCCCCACAGACGTGCTCATGGGCTGACCTCATCTAGACAATTCTTTGAGACTCTCCCAGGTGATTTTTGGGTTGTGCCAAGTTGACAACGGAAAACTAACTATGCTGGCTATTTATTTATTTTTTAACCAGCTTAACATAAACTAGAGTCATCTGGGAATAGGGAGTCTTAGTTTTAAAAATGCTTCCCTGGGTTGACCTGTAACTAAGTCTATGTAGACATTTCTTGATTAATGACTAATGCGGGAGGGCCCAGCACACTGTGGGCTGTGCCAGCCCTGGGCCGGCGGTGCTGTTACGAGAAGCAGCCATCAGGAGCAAGCCAGGAAGCAGTGCGTCTACATGATCTCTACTTCAGGTCCTCCCTCCAGGTTCCTGCCTTTGAGTAGCTGCCCTGACTTCCCTTCATGGCAGACAATAAACTGGAATCAGTCTGTTCTTTCCCAGGTTGTTTTTGTTAAACTAGGACAGTAGCCACTACAACAACTCTATGTTTTATGAACCATAAGAGGCTGGAAAGGGACAGGGTTGGTTTTTTTTTTTTCTGGATTTACACAAAGCTCAAACCATGCTTTACTACTTGAAGACCTGTCCACATACTGGAACCTGGGCGCACTCAACAGACAGGGCGACCCCTGGAGTACCATGCATGCTCTGGGGCTGACCTTTGTATAAGCTATTTCCTTCCTCCATCAATTGAAGGAAAAGACTTGGTGACATCTTCCATTCCTCATCTTCTTCCTGTTCAGAGCAGAACAAGATTCTTGTTAATTACAGGTGTAATTTATCGTTAACACCAGACAGCAAAAGGCACACACGCCGTAGCCGACAGGACTGGAGGTCTTTCCCGGTCCACCAGAGATGATCCCTTGCTAGTGATCTGAGCAGGGAGTGCCACACAGCACAGGAAGCATGAATGGTCAGTAGGACAGGCACCGTCTCTGCGTAGTAGCTTTCCTACAGTTCACAGGTTTGGGTCCTGCCTTGTGAGAACTTGCTCAATGCTGTCTGAAAGCTGCCCCCTCAGCTCAGATCCTGTCTGCATAGCCAGGCTTTGAGCTTCTCTTCACCCTGGGCTCCTGGGCTTCTGTGTGTACCAGTGCTGTTTCTGTTTCTTATTTGTCCCTTTCCTGAGCCTGGGAATCAGTCACAGCCACTTCCTGGGAACAAACTGCCTTCCTCTATGGAGTTGGGACCCGGAGAACTCTCAATCATGAGTCCCCACTTTGGAGAGCCCAATCATGTTGCCCTTGGCATCTTCTGTCAATTCTGCGTGTAGAGACAGAAGACAGCCATCTGCCAGGTATGTAGTGGATAGCTCTGCTCTGAGCCCCTCTGTTCTGATTGAAAGAACCAGCCTTGCAGACTCTCATCTGGTGTTTCTGTGTCTATCATAGCAATAGTTTATGGTGACAAATGTTATGGTTATTGTTACTGTCAAAAAGAGTCAAAGGAAGCATACTGGTCATTGGGACCACGAAGAGTCTTTAAGCTTCCTACATGCATGTAGCACCAACATTAGGAGGGGACTGCTTGTTGTCATGAGAATCTCTTCATGGGGGATGCTGTGAGGCCCCCAGACACTGGACAACTGACAGCTCTTCTTTTTCTGGGTTCTGGTGTTGGGCTCTGTGGTGGCACTAACTACGCTCCCTGGAGACCACATGACCTTTGTGCCTCTGATTCCCACAGTTTTCCCTCCTTACTTTCATAGGCAAATGGCCACCAAACCACACCTATTTGGACACCTGCACTTCCTGAGATCTTACTGTTTTCCTATCTCAGTCATCTGACTGGACCCTTGCTTATATACTGTCTGACTTGGGGCCGCCCTCTCTGTCCTCCAGAAGGAACTCAGGCACAGATATGACCATCATTAAGCCTTCCTTCAGCTTATGAATAGCAACATGCATCTGTCCTGAAGCTCCTTGTTGGCTCTGTCCCATAGGACCAAGCCTCAGCCTGTTGCATGGTGCAAGCAGCCTTCTTAGCCCCGGTCCCCAGGCCACTTCCTTGCTCTTGACATTGCTGCAGCCACATGGAGGAGCATGCTGTTGGGGTACAGTAGCTCGTTCCTCGCCCACTCCTTTCTCCTGTCCCCTCTTAATGGCTGCTCAGGCTTTCTGACGACTTTGGACTCAGTCTTCTCTCTTCCAGCAATCCCCTGCTGCGTCTTCCAGCTTATACCCCAGCACTGGCTGCATTTTGTCCACACTCTCATGAGTCCTTCTTCCCATGAGCGTCCTCCACTTCCCAGCAGACAGAGAGCTGTGAATAGCGGGCATGTCCCTCGGTCCCAGAGCTGGCATTTCTGCCTGTCACATACACTTACTGGGTGGAAGAATAATATTAAACATGCATGCTCAGTCCACAGGTGAATAAATGCTATGTTGCCCTTTACCTGTGGGAAGAAATGATACACCAACACATGCTACAAGGATGCACAGAGTGAGGGAAGCTAGACACAAGGGTCACATTTCAGAGGGCTCCACTTAAAAGAAATGCTCAAACTATCTTGTTAGACACCAGTTCAGTCCTGACCCTAGATGAGTCCTGTGCTCTGCTTGGCAAAGATGGGCCCCTTCTCCCACAGGCTCTTGCTAGGCTGCAGGGGCTGGGAGGTTCCTGCTCACCAGGAGACACCTGAAGCAAGAGGTACAGACTTCTCTGCATAGATGCCCAGGGTGCTCCTGGGGGCTAGAGAAGCAAGTCCCAGAAAGGAAGCCACTTGCCTCTTAGAGCCAAGACAGAGTTTAGTCCCTGACAAACTGGGGCTCAGAGCCAGAGAGGCGGCTAATCTGACTGGAGAGGCTCATATTAAAGTAAAGCTCACTGGTTAAGAAGCCTACCAGGGGCACAGGTTAGCTAGGAGTTGGCCGCTGATCCACCTTTGGGTATGGAGACACCCAGGTGAGAGAGAAGAATCTGCAAGGGAGGTGTCATAGACAAGACAAACAGCAGTGTGACAGGTGATCAGTGTCACCAGAGTCCTTTCCCCTCCCCTCATGTGTCCGTTATTTTTCTTTCCTTATAATCATCCCTGTCACCCTGTTTTGCTCCTGCTTCTCCTCTTACTGGCCCCTTCCTTAATTCAAATAGCCCCCCTCCACCTCATACACTTGAAACTCAAATTTCTGCACATCGGAGAGAGCACACAGCCTTTCAGGTCTGGCTTACTTTGCTTCACGTGGTGATCCACAGTTCCCTGCCTGTGGCATACTAATGCTATTTATGGCTAAATAAAATTCCATGGTGTGTCCGGACTATGCTTTCTTCACCTATTCATGTGTTGATGGACACCTAGGCTGATTTTTATCTTGGCTGCTGTGAAGGGTAAACATGGATGTTCAGGGATGATCCCCTGTAGTAAGATGTCCCAGATACACGCCTAGTGGTAGTGTAGCTAAATTATTTTATTTTTGAGGAACCTGCACTAACATCTACAGTGGCTGCACTAATTTATGCCCAGTGTGAAAAAGGTTCCTTTCCCCCAACAACCTCACTGGCATGTATTGTTTGTTTGCTTGTTTTTAAAATTATTGTTGTTATTATTATTATTATTATTATTATTATTATTATTATTATTATTATTATTATTATTATTGAGACAGGGTATCACTATGTAACTCTGGGTGCCTTGAACTTATTATGTAGACCAGGCTGGCCTTGAACTCACAGATATCTGCCTGCCTCTGCCTCAAGACTTGCTCCATGATGCCTGACTGGTTGCTTTCAGTTTTTGTATTCTTGATGAAAAGCCATGCTACACATGGTATCCAGTGTTCTTAGCACTATTTGAAGAGGTTGTCCTTCCTCCAGTATGTGTTTTCAGTTGCTTTGTAAAATATTAGGTGACTATAGTTGCGTGGGTGTATTTCCAACCTCTTCTCTGTTCCACTGCCCTACATGCCTGCCTGTGCCAGTACCGTGCTCTGGTATAGTTTGAAATTGGCTATTGTCATGCATTCAGCAATACAACTATACACACACACTCACACACACACACTCACACACACACACTCACACACACACACTCATACACACACACTCATACACACACTCACACACTCACACACACACTCACACACACACGCACACTCATACACACACACTCACACACACACGCACACTCATACACACACACTCACACACACACATTCACACACACACTCACACACACACGCACACTCATACACACACACTCACACACACACTCACACACGCTCACACACACACTCACACACACACACTCACACACACTCACACTCACTCACACACAATCACACACACGCACACTCACACACACTCACACTCACACACATGCACACTCATACACACACACTCACACTCATACACACACTCACACACTCACACACACTCACACACACTCACACACACTCACACACATGCACACTCACACACACACACACTCACACACACTCACACTCACACACACGCACACTCATACACACACACTCATACACACACACACTCACACTCATACACACACTCTCACACACACTCTCACACACACTCACACACACTCACACACTCTCACACACACTCACACACACACTCACACACACACTCACACACACGTTGTTCAGGAATACCTTGTCTATTTGTCTTCTGTGTGGGTTTTATGATTATTTTTATCTGTTCATGTGCAGAATGCCAGTGGGATTTCACGAACTCTGTAGACTGCCTTTGGTGAGAGAGCCATTTCCCAGTATTGACCCTGCATCGGTGGTCTTCCTTCCTTCTACCCACTTTAATTTTTCCCCTTGGTTTCTGGGGTTTCTGTTGGAAGCTGCAGTGTTGCAGGTGCATGCAATGTGTGTTCTGATTGTTTTCCAGGGAGCAGTGACCTTTTGGAGTGCCCTCAGGCTTTCCTGAGGCTCTTGCATTTCTGAGCTGCAGTCTGTTGGCATGCAAAGCTCTTCTGGATTTATTTGTGGGAGTCTCAGTGAGGAGCCTACATGTGGGGACTCAGTCCCTGAACTTCTCAGAGAGGACAGAGAACCCTGCCACAGCATCACACTAAACCCAGGAGCTATGGACACCAAATCAAAGCAATTACAATAGTGATCACACTGCCAATGGCCACAGAACAATGGGTGATGAGAAGAGGACGAAGAGAAGGAGTAGGAGTACCAAGAAGAGAATGAGCAGGAGGAGGAGGAGGAAAGAGGAGGAGTGGGATCAGCTGCAGGATCTAGAGGAGGAATAGAAGGATCAAATGGGAGGAGGGGGAGCAAGAGGAGGGGCAGGAGGAGGAGCAGGAGGAGGGAGCAGGAGGGGCAGCAGAAGTAGGAGCAGCAGGAGGAGGAGGGGGAAGAAGGAGGACAAGGAGGGGGAGAAAAGGAGGAGGAGTGGGAGGAGGAGGACAAGGACAAGGAGGAGGGAGAGAGGGGGGAAGCGGAGGAGGAAGAGGAGGAGTGGGAGGAGGAGTGTGAGGAGGAGGAAGAGGAGTGGAGGAGGAGGAGTGTGAGGAGGAGGAGGAGTGTGAGGAGGAGGAGTGTGAGGAGGAGGAGTGTGAGGAGGAGTGTGAGGAGGAGGAGTGTGAGGAGGAGGAGTGTGAGGAGGAGGAGGAGTGTGAGGAGGAGGAGTGTGAGGAGGAGGAGTGTGAGGAGGAGAAGTGTGAGGAAGAGGAGTGGGAGGAGGAGGAGGGGGAGGAGAGGAGTGTGAGGAGGAGAAGTGTGAGGAAGAGGAGTGGGAGGAAGAGGAGGAGTGTGAGGAGGAGGAGGAGTGTGAGGAGGAGGAGGAGTGTGAGGAGGAGGAGTGTGAGGAAGAGGGGTGTGAGGAGGAGGAGTGGGAGGAGGAGGAGTGGGAGGAGGAGGAGGGGGAGGAGGAGGAGTGTGAGGAGGAAGAGTGTGAGGAGGAGGAGTGTGAGGAGGAGTGTGAGGAAGAGGAGTGTGAGGAGGAGGAGGGGGAGGAGGAGGAGTGTGAGGAAGAGGAGTGTGAGGAGGAGGAGTGTGAGGAGGAGGAGGAATGTGAGGAGGAGGAGGGGGAGGAGGAGGAGTATGAGGTGGAGGAGTGTGAGGAGGAGGAGTGTGAGGAGGAGTGTGAGGAAGAGGAGTGTGAGGAGGAGGAGTGTGAGGAGGAGGAGTGTGAGGAGGAGGAGTGTGAGGAGGAGGAGTGTGAGGAGGAGGAGTGTGAGGAGGAGGAGGAGTGTGAGGAGGAGTGTGAGGAGGAGGAGTGTGAGGAGGAGGAGTGTGAGGAGGAGGAGGAGTGTGAGGAGGAGGAATGTGAGGAGGAGGAATGTGAGGAGGAGGAGGAGTGTGAGGAGGAGGAGGAGTGTGAGGAGGAGGAGTGTGAGGAGGAGGAGTGTGAGGAGGAGGAGGAGTGTGAGGAGGAGGAGGAGTGTGAGGAGGAGGAGGAGTGTAAGGAGGAGGAGTGTGAGGAGGAGGAGTGTGAGGAGGAGGAGTGTGAGGAGGAGGAGTGTGAGGAGGAGGAGTGTGATGAGGAGGAGTGTGAGGAGGAGGAGTGTGATGAGGAGGAGTGTGAGGAGGAGGAGTGTGAGGAGGAGGAGGAGGAGAGGGTTCCTGAGAAGGTATACAGTGGCTCTGCAGAGTCGTACATAGCAGAAGAAACATGGGTGGGAACTCCGAGCTGCCAAGGTGGGGGCTCTGTGTGACAAGTTCATCCATGTTAGTATGAAACAGAGGGCACAGGCTTCTGGTGTGTGTAGGAGAGGGCAGGGAGATATCCACTCAAACAGGCACAGAGGAAAAAGGCAAGCTCAAAGGAAGAGCCTTGGGAGGCCCTGGAGCTGAACTCTGCACAGACCTGGACCTAAGGGCAGGCAGAGGTGGTTGGACACCGGGACCCTGCTCTGGCTGGAGAGGCCTTTCCCTCGGATCGGAATCATTTCTCTGCACACATTGTGGACTCTTGGTGTGCTTGGTGTTGCTGCTCTGGGCTGAGGCACCCTCATGGCAAGGACACCATCTCGCATACGCTTCCCACTCTGTCTGAAACCAGTGAGTGAGTAGTTCTGCATGCAACAGGTGTTTGAGGCAGGAAAGTAAAAGCAAAACTGGAGGCTTGTTTTTATTTCTACAACAAAGTTCAAGATCTCAAGGGCAAAAACCATTGTGAGGCTGGTTTGGGAAACATCTAATCCTGGTGATTTTAAAGAGAGAAAGTGAGACATTCCCATGACATAATAGGGTCTGGCTTTCCATGCAGTAATGACATAATTGACAGTTACACGAGCCGCCTTCTTATTGGAGGGTAAAGTGCAGCATGAAGCTTCTGCCTCCCCCTGGAAATGCACTTCTTTCTTTGACAAAGAGCCTTCAGCTTCTTTGAGGAACTCCTTTCTAAGTTCCTCAAAGCATTTGGGGTATCACTTCTTCCAACGGGTATTGTAGGACTTTCCTCCAGGAAGTTTGAATCTGCTGTCTTAATCCTGAGGGCATTTACTTGCCTTGAATTTTACTTGGATAGGGTCATATGGAAACTTTCTGGCCACGACCCTGCTGTTCTCAGATTAGCTAAGTGACTGGAGATTGGGCTGCACAGGGAGAAGCCCAGCCCCAGGATCTTGTGGGAAAATGAGTGTCATTCACTCAGCTCCTTCAGCATCGAGCTGGGAAGGCAAGGGTCAGGTGGGTGAGAGGTGAGAACCTGGGTCTTAGTTACACACACACACACACACACACACACACACACACACACACACACTCACACACACATTCACACACACATTCACACACACATTCACACACACACACACACACTCACACACACACATATATATGTATATTATTTTTTTTTCTCCTTTAGAGGAGATAGATAAAGGAGTTGGCTCATGGATCTGAGTTCCACTCTAGGCCAGGGAGGTCATACTCCTTGTCCCTTGCACTTTGCACGACCCCTGTCTCGTGTTATCATGGATGACTTAGCAAGCTTGTTTTTGCCACCCAACAAGCCTGGTGCTTCCAGGTAAGGAGTGTGGGCCCTTGTGTTTCTTCAGAGCTGTTCAAATGCCACTCGGGGCCTGTTTGGTGTACACAGTGTTCACGGATGCCGGATGTGACCCTGAAGGCGGTCACACCACCCTTTGGATCCTCCTGCTGCCCCGAGGCAGAGCCAGCTCACTGCGGGAATTCCACAAGTGACGTCACCCCCCACAGCACTGTGCAAAACCTAAACCTTGAAGGAAGAAGGCCGCCCTCATTGCTCTTTCCTGAAGCAACTGATCCTTGCTCTCTGCTGTTTGCCTGCACGCAAGCTTCCTGTCCACCACGCCTCGAGGCTAAGAGGTTATGGGTTCTACCGGCTGGGTAGGTGCAGCATGCCACTTACTTCCGGTTCTTACTTGGTTGACTTAACTTCATTTGCACCCCGTCCCCTCACATACCCCATACCCTGCCACCACTTGTTGGTGACCAGGAGTGTTGTCTCCTCACTGCGGATTTGGAAACAAAAACCAGGGGCATTCTTGTGACAAAGGTTAAATGCGCAGCCGTCAAAGAAAACTGAGACAGATCTGGGTCACCGCATTACATTTTAGGTTTTGCA